>NW_020525008.1:0-72519 GCF_003368295.1 Carassius auratus | reverse complement strand
GATAGACCAAACTACTTAGAGTGTAAACTAAACGAGCCAATGCACATTGGCATGCAATTATTGCGTCCAGATGCCGCTGATCACTGTGTGATTATAAGAAGGCAGCAGGTGCAATCCATAACAGGTTTTCGCTGAGGAGCCGAGCCAGAGACCCGGCAGCTCAGTGGCGGTACAGCAACCATGGCGACGGGACGTGGCATCTCCGTTCCCTCCATCAGGGAACGAGGGTTACCATAAGTAACCAAGACATTCCCTTTCAGTCGGTCACTCTCGACGCCATGTTGGTGACTGATGCAAAATGGGAACTACCAAAGCGCCATGGGTGCTGCCCCTTCCAGTGCCCTGTGCCAGCCGCCTGTACCCCTATTAGGTGTAGGCCGGGGCTCGGAACAATAGTTCCACCCACCATTGTCAAAGCACTGCCTCACTGGGTGAGACTGGATAACACTGGGAAAACATAGCCATTCCGCTTGGAACAGTCATGCTGCGGAAGCCCCATCCCTCCCGTAGGAGGTCTCAGGGGCAAATACACATATAGCATCCATTTAGGAGTGTTTGGAGAATTTCGAGGTGATTAAAACTCTCTTGGGAAGGAAGAAGTCTGCCGGGGAAACATGGGCTCCAAGGCTTTAGCGTGGACTATACACATACGAGTACCATTTAGGTCTCAATATGGAACACAGCCTTCCATGGTTCTTCACGGATTCATCATAAAGGCCTGGCGCTGACATTCCACCACGTCCAGCTGCCTAGGGTGGTGGAGGATCTCAACAGGGTCTACAGTACGGGACACTCTGGGGCAGTTTAAGCAAGCAGACAATAATCGGGGCCTCTCAAGGTGCCAATACCCATTTGACTGTGAGAACACAGGAGGAAAACCGGCTCTACATGAAGGCTATAGAACCTAGCGAACGTGTTAGGGCTTGCCCAGCCCGCAGCTCTACAAATATCTGTCAGCAAGGCGCCAAGAGCCAGCCGCCCAGGAGGATGAAACACTTCTAGTTGAGTGAGCTTGCAACCTGAACGAACAAGGCACACCCTGAGCCTGATAAGCCAGGGCTATGGCATCCACTATCTATCCGAGTGTCTACAGGCCCGAAAGATCTACCGTGGGCATTCCGTGGGTTCCTCCACTGGATCAGAGGTGCTGGGTAGTGCGGCCTAAAGTGTGGAATCAACTTGACACAGGAATGACCGCCGCTGAAGCGCCGTCTCGCCAACACACAAAGCTTCCGAGAGCGTGCCAAACCCGCAGTTCACCACAGACACAGTTGAGGTAAGCAGAACGATACTGTCGCTCAGCTCTGAGGCGAAAAGCTGGTATGCATTGCACCTGCTGCCTTCTTATACTCACGCAGTGATCAGCGGCAGCTACATCCAATAATTGCATGCCAATGTGCATTGGCTTGTTTAGTTTACACTCAAATTAGATTGGTCTATCGAAGCGATACCCATTTTGGGTCAGTCACCGACAAGGCATCAAAGATTGACCGGATGAAAGGGAACTTACATTTAAATATTTACCCAGAAATAGTTAAAATATAAATAAATAAAGACATATTTTTAAACATTTTATTTGTATTTATTTTTAGGGGAGGGTTGTAATGAACTCAAAAAATTATTTAATTGGTTTCAAAAAAAATTTTTGTAGCTCATTGCAGTAACAATATGTCAGAAAAAAGATGTATACTGTTGGGGGCGCTGTGTGAAGAAAGACATGTAGGTAAAAAGGTTAGAGAATAAGGGCAGCATAGACATGTTCTTGTTAAAGCTTGCAACTCAAATCTGTTGCAGAAAGCACAAAGGAAAAACAACCGAGCAAATAAATCTACAGAAAAGCAATTATGTTGTCGTTATTGTCCAAGGGAGCAACACATATAATATGTATTAATAATAAATTAGTCAATTAATAATCAAGACATAGGCCATTTATTTGCCTTTCAGTAAAGATAAGCTCCAGGGTTACTTTTTTCTGTAAATCAGCTTTGCTATTACTATTTCCAACAAAGTGTGTCTAAGCAAATAAACATAATCATATAAAAAGTAACATTATCCTTATTTCTATGTGATTCATCTTAAACTCCGAATTTATTTGTTTTTCTCCTTTATTTAGAGCCTTTCAAGTACTTGACTTGGTGCACACTTTGTAAATAGATTTATATCTGTCTTTAAAGGAGATTTTTTAGCATAAGAGAAAACCTGAGCACAATGCATTATGTTATTGAGATCTCTACTAAAACTTTAAAGGAGACAAATGTGAGAGTGTTGTGACAAATGTGACAAGCTTGAGAAGCATTCTCAATCTCAATCTTAACCTAAGATAAATATTTTAGATGTTAAAGAGATCTCACTTTGATTTTTCTTTTTTGGGGAAGTTTCCATTTGATGTTGAAGTAACCTCTGTCTACCAGAAATATTTGGGATGTTAAAGAGATCTCTTTTTATTTTATTTTGTCTCCCCTCTGGATATCTATAATGTCATTTATCAATACCATTTCAGTAAAACACAATACATGGACTGTCATATTTGAAGTTGTTTTGTTGTAGACCATGTTTAATTGCACAATAAAGGGTGGGACATTCGCTTTCTGTGCTAGCAGGCTAAAGTTAGCATTTTCCAAGAACTCCTACTGCACCTTTAAATACTGTTTAAATTACATAATTTTAGTATTTAATATATCATATTCAATTCAATTCAATTCAAGTTTATTTTTATAGCTTTTTTAACAATACAAAATCGTTACAAAGCAACTTTACAGAAAATTACGTTTCTATAATATTTAGTAGTAGCTTATAAGTGGTGACTGTCAGTTTGTGCGCATATGACAAGCTTTTTCAGAAGAAAAAAATAATACAAGACGTAGTCTATGGAAGCATATGGGTAGCAATATTCAATTTGGAATGTAATATGCAAAATGACGATGCATATGTAAAATGGCAATGCATTTCTGTATTTACATTTGCATTTTCCAATACATTTGTGCAAGGTATGGTGCAAAATTAAAAAGAAAATTAAATTACATAATTTTCATTTGCCATTTCACACACTAGTTTTAATATGTAAAATGAACACTAATTTAACGGTTTATACGTTGCAAAATTAAATGAAAATGTATTACAGAAGGGATTAGATATGTATAACATGTTCAAGCAAAAACTGTGGCAAAATTATCATTCAAATGCTATTTTTCTTAATTGCATTAACACTCACAGTCAGGACACTTACGATTGCATTTTCATTAAATTTCCCGCAATGAAATGAGCAAAATTCAATGTGCACATTGAAAATGCATTCTGAGCCGATCACGTGTCCGCCCCTCCCGCCATGTCAATCACTGCGTGAACAAGGCGGGGCTTGCAGAAGGTCAAGAGACTCGAGACTCAAGAAGACGATTCAAGTGAGAGAACATGGACAGGACAGATGGTCCGTGTACATTTTGATCATTTCGGTTTATGGCTTCAATATTTGCACTTGTGGACAGAGCTGAAACGCTGCTTTCATCTGATTGGTTGAATCCCTCCACCTTCAGCTCTGCCTTTTCATTCTTTCAAACAGAATAAGAGTCAGTGCGAGTGAAGCATTGTAATGTCTGAAACCACCGCTCATGTTAATTAGCATAATATTTGAATCAGATGTAGCTGGGCACATAATTCGTGCTGCTGAGACCTGCAAATTATTTCTAGGTTGTAGTATTGTATGAATATTGTCCCACTGATAAATACAGTGCAAATAGTTCTGTCTCTTTGGATAAGTATTGGAAAACGTAAATGTAAATACAGAAATGCATTGCCATTTTACATATTGCATCGTTATTTTGCATATTACATTCCAAATTGAATATTGCAAACCCATATGCTTCCATAGTAGTCTGCCAGACGATGAATACTATTAACAGCAATTATTATTAATGGTGCAGTCACACTTCTCCTAAAATAAAATTGAAGACATCTTAAGAAAAATCTGATTATCTCATTGAGACATATAAAAGGATCAGCCCTTAGTATCCTGAGCAGAGTAACCTGTCAAGAGTCATAGCCTTGTGGGCAGCACATATGTGAAAGCACAAGTGCATCTCAGACAGCTAAAGTCCCAGCTAAAGGTGCTTTCCTGCTCCTGTTTCCTTCTCACCGGTCCAGTAGTTTCATAACTCTTTTCCTATTGTCCTGACAATTAAAGGTAAAAAACCCAAAATAATCAAGAAAAAAAGAGAGCGCAAACTGTAAAACATTTTTATAATGGGGTCTTGAAAGAAATTACAGCAAAACAATAAAGAGATCTCCCATATTTCACACAGTCCATTCTCATTTTGGACTAATTTCTTTCAGATTTGTATCATGTATCAGTTATGTTTACTTTATTTATCTTAAGGATTTTTAGGAGAAATATCTGAGACACCGTTAATACTAAAATGAGAAATACATGAGAATCACAACTAGAATGAAAGAGTAAACTCTGAGCAATTAAATATTCCTATTATGGAGTCTTGACAGAGATTGCAGAAAGACAGTAAAGAGATATTATTTTATTCTACCACATTCTTGGTTTTTATATCCAAAAATTAAATACTTAAAAAGCAAGAGAACAATAACAGAACTTAACCAGTCAAACACCATTTTCATGATTATTTAACAGATGCTGTTATCCAACGCAACATTAAAATGTGGACTTGTACACATATTATGAATATTACAGTCATTAGAAAAAAATCATGTTCGCCAACATAATCATCAGTCCTCAACAAATATGCGGTAATAATGTTTTCAGCCATCATTACCGTCAGCTAGTGCTTGATGGACTGGGTATAAAGGACTCGTGTCTCTTCTGGGTTTAAAGTATCAGTATCCACGATCTGCCAAGAGAAAAATTGGAAATAAAAACATAATTTGGAATTCTGATACAAATCTGCTATATAATCTACTATACAATGTCACAGTTTTGTGTAAAGTTAATTCAGCCAATAGTTTTATAATGTTTTATTATATTATTTTAATCACGTTCTGTATTTAAACTATGAGAAAAGAAAGTAATTACCTGCTTCCATTGTTTTCTGGGATGATTCAAGGTATCTGGATTAATGCAAATCAAAATTTATGGTTAAAATATGATGATGATATATGTGGCTCTTATAAAAACATGAAGCTAGTTGATGTACAGTAAACGTACAGACAAAGAAGCACAACAATACCTCTAATGTGGATCTTTTGAATCACTGTCAGCAGAATTGTAATCACAATCATGGTCATGATGTTCAGTGTTGCCAGAATTACAGTAATTGGGTTCCATGTGAACTGTAAATCTGAAATAGTCACATAGATGTGAGATTTAATGTGCTACAATAAATACATAAAATACATCACATTCAACTTATGACCAAAATCATTGTGGTACTAAAATAATTTCTAGCAAATCAAATGTTACCTTCAATAATCAACTTAGTTCCATTTCCAAAGTGTATCTTCCCACACGTGGCAACAGCGCAGTAATAAATCCCAGCATCAGATGATCTGAGTTCAGTCTGAGAGAGACTATAGACACAGCTCTGGGTAGAAGAGCCTTTCTCTGATCTCTCCATACACTGATCACTCCTGTTATCACGAGTGTAAATGAGTCCTGTATGAGATTGTTCTGATGAATGTCTGAACCAGTAAACGCTGTATTCTCCTGCACAGATCTGACTGATGACCGAACACTGCAGAGTCACTGAATCTCCTGGATGAAGTCTGTCAGATACTGGCCACTGGAGAACTGTGGTACTTCTTATTCCATCACTCTCTGAAAGAAATGTAACATTCTGTAAATACATTAAAACAACACATATATGTAAAGTCAGATTGTGGGTGAAGCTCAGTATATTGTCATAAACTCACCTTTATGTAGAAGAATCAACCCTTCTCCAAATTTAACAATGTTCAAAAATCTCACAGCACAATAGTAGGTTGCAAAATCATATTCTTCCAAGTGTATGATGGTCAAATTAAAAGAGCCATTTCCAGTTCTGATACGATATTTATTTGAATTGTTGAAGCCATTTTGATATTTAACACTTCCAGAGCCGTGTTCTGAATATGCTACGAGAAGTGGTTTCTTGCCAAAAGAATGTTTATACCACGAAACAGAGTTTATAAAGTCATCTGAGTGAGAGCAGGGTAAAATCACATTGCTTCCAAATTCAGCAACTAGCAACGGATGTTGATGAATAAAATCATCACTTTCACATGTAACATCTAAAAGCAAAAGTGGAAATGGTAACAAATGGTAACATGGTTACAAACATAAATGTGAAATAAAATGGGCAATTAAAATACAATTTTAAACTTACTTGCAAATGTGAGGAGAAAAAGGGTAGACAAAACTCTAAACTTCATTTTGCAGCACCTGTACTTAATCTAAAAGAGAAATAAGCACAAATTAATAGAGAAGTCTGGTACATACAAGTGTGTTTAAGTGGACAAAATTAATAACCTTTAGATCACTAACAATTTAAACATACTGACTCTGTTAATATTTAAATCTAAGATAAAAGAGCTCAATCATTTTGTTAATAAAAGTACTCTCTCTCACACACACACACACACACACACACACACACACATATATATATATATATATATATATATATATATATATATATATATATATATATATATATATATATATATATATATATATACATATATATATATATATATACATATATATATATATATATATATATATATATATATATATATATATATATATATATATATATATATATATATATATATATATACATACATACATACATACAGTTACACATAGTTTTGCTATCCTTAATATGGTAAAGATCTTAAATGTTTAAAGGGATTACTTACAACCTTAATAAAAAGATGTGAATTGTATATTACAGTCCTCTAATAACGATTGAGGTAAAACAGATCCAGTATGTTCAGCTTAGATTACTATCACGCAGTACAATTAAAATATGTATTTAAAAGATATAAAAGTCCCTGGTTATTTGGCTGAAAGTGTATGTCTTATTTCAGGCTGCTTCCTCTTTATATATACGGCAGTGTTTAAAGATCAAACACTGACACTTTGAAATTTGACTGGTTGTTTTAGAAAAAAGGGCGGAACTAAATTCCCTTAATAAAATCTCATTACAGACTAGTATGGCGAAGACATGAGAAACACAATTGCAAAAAATGTCAGCTGCCAATTAGATCTACTGTACTTAGTGTGTTCAGTGTGACTTATTTTAGCTTAATTTCATTTTGAATGGTTTCATTTTGCAATTTTTGTTACATTTATTCCCAAATGAAAGTATCAACAATAGTCTGTTGAAGGAGACACATCCACATCTTCCTTAAAGCTGACCTGGTCTTTGGAGAACAATTCAAGGATTTGATACAAAATTTGACTTTTGGGCTTCAATGCAGAGATACTATTTTACTTTATTATCCAAACACAATAGTCTCTCAAAACACACTGCAAGTAACATAGGAATGGAGCGAGGCTGGTGGAGTTAATGAGAATGTGTGAGACCTGCCCCACTCACTGGTCTCGAGTCCCACAGAGGTGTTTTGGAGGGATAAAAGGAGGAGTGTCAACAGTGCTGGACGGGAGAGGACCAGGCCTGGATTTTATTTTGTGTTTTGTTTCTGTTTGTGCACGACAGTTATTCACGAGGGGCTGTCACGCTGTTTTATGTTTATTTTATTATTAATGTTTTATTTAAATGTTCGCCGGTTCCCACCTCCTTCTTCCCGTGACTACGAACAGTGTTACAGCCAAGAATCTTAAAATGGGCATATCATCTGAGTAGTACAAGTGCATGGCCTATCACAGTGTGAACTGGCTCATGTAATTCCTAGGAAATTATGATACATAAAATTAACAGTAAAATGCTAATTTAACAACTACAACATAGTCACAAAAATTCAGTCCAGCTCACAATGTAAAGACAAACCAAAACTAACATTAACAATTAGCTAATGTACGGAAAGAGAGAGAGAGAGAGAGAGAGAGAGAGAGAGAGAGAGAGAAATGTCCTCACGTTCCAAAAACAGTAATTTACATTTAGCAGATGCATTTATCCAAAATGACTTACAGTGCATTCAGGCTATGATTAGCTTTTTACCGGAGTGCTCCATAGGACTTGTACCCACAACCTTTCATACTGGTAAAGCAACGCTCTGCCACTGAGCCACAGGAACCACAAAATTTGGCCCAACATCAAAACTCTCTGTGTTCTCTCTGTACAAGCAAATCCATCTGTTTGTCAGGGCAAACACTTAAAAAGCTCATTAAAGGTCCCATTTTTTGCACTTTTTTGAAGCTTTAATTGTGTTTACAGTGTGCAATATAACATGTGTTCATGTTTCGCGTGTAAAAAAACAGTATTTTTCACACAATTCACCTATCTGTATACAGCTGTTTTCACTGTCATAAAAACGTGCTGATGACTTCCTTGTTCTATGAAGTCCCTCCTTCAGAAATACGTAACGAGTTCTGATTGGGCCAGCGGTTCCTGTGTTGTGATTCGACAGCAGATTAGAGCATGCTGCCCTCCTGGTAATGCAATTGGACTCGTTTTGAGAAGCAAGTGGGCGGTAGCATGTGCTGGAGATGTACTTATAATCACAGGAGCGTTTTTACTGACGAGATGCGCATGAAAATCGCATTTGTTTTTTTGCACAGCCTTAACATCTAGTTAACAAAGCTAAATAGCATTGCCCTTTGTGTAATAAGTTACAAGAAACTGTTAAACGCACCAACTTAAATAATAAAATACACTTACCGGTTGTGGTCCATAAACAGCGCCTTCTCCAGACAAAGAGGGAACTGCTCCATCTTTCAAGAATAATCCTTGTGCGAATCCGGCATTAAACTGATTGAGATTGAGGAGATTGAGGCAGCGCAAGTGTGTTTGCTAGTTTCAGTCTGGCGCTGTTTGCATTTTCCCGTCCAGCGCCACGTCGTTTAATTTGCAAATGCATTTGTGGCCATTTGTGCACCCATGGGTGTGCTGGTCTAAAAAAGAGGTGTGTTCAGGGGCATTGCTGGCACATTGCTATTTTAAGGAGCTGAAAATAGACTGCGCCATAGACCAGCTCAAAGCTGGTCTAAAGTCTATATATATATATATATATATATATATATATATATATATATATATATATATATATATATATATATATATATTTATATTTAAAGAGCGCATTGGTAGAAAATGCGCCTCTGGGCGGGTCCACAGTTCGCGTTGACTTTGCTTATCACACACAGTGATTTACGCATCACACAAACATGATAAATGTTAAAAACTAAAGAATTACAGTGTAAAATAATATTATTGTGTAGGCTACATAAATATAAAAATGTAATGGATAGTCATTGCGTAGTCTATATTAGAATTAGGCTACCTGTTTGCAATTCAGCCTATTACTACGTATAATAAATAAAATTGGCTAATTAAATGAACAATCGTACAATACACACACTTGTCCTGTAGATGATCTGCTCGCGCGCTTTAACTTCGTACACGAGCAGATCGGTTTCTTTGCTTGAGCAGCGTTAAGTTTTTCTGCCAACAAATTCGTCGTTAAAATAGCAAAAGTGGATTTGGACACGCCCTGAGTGCACCTGCGCCGTGCGCTTTACAATTTGCATTTAGATCGTTAAAATAGGGCCCTATGGCGGTAATATTTTGGTCACAAAGGGGGTCAGGAGGTCCCTCAGTCACTTGTTCGTCTCTATCTCTCTTTCTATTTTCATGAGTTTATCTGTGCGCTGGTAGCATCAAGCTTATTATTAATTGCTTAATAATAATGTATTGCTTACTTTAGTTTGCTAAATTTATATATACGCACATTGCTATTGGAGAAATAAAACCTTTTATTCAAATTAATTTACTTTGCAAACTGATTCCAAATACACACACCGAGGACATCTGCTGATCACCTGCATGTTATTGCAAATGTAAAGGATCAATGCACCGAATCTTACTGCCATACAAATTTGTATAAAAGGGCAATCTACAATATACTTAAATACTAATTTCTAAATCTTTGAATATGTAACATATATTAATGTGATTAAAATTATTTTATACATTTTTGTTTCAAATAAAGTTAAAGTAAATCACACTAATTTCATATTTGTTTCTTTTAAATACTTCTAGTCCATTTATATTTCCTTAGCATAGTTTTTATGGAATTTATTTACTAAAAAGGATAGATCATTGACTGTCACTGGGTGAGTTTTTGCTCAAGGGCATTCAGTTTATTTTGAGCCAATCTCTTGAACCTAAATGGCATGGAAAGAATCACGGAATTCAAATTTTTCATACAAGCTTTTGTCAGTCTTGGCAAGGTATATTATTTTGTGTGTCTGAAGGATGGTTGCAGTATAAGAGCTACACATATTCTCAAGTGCATAAGCAGGCCCGGCCCCAGCTCTAAGGTGTCAAGTGGCTCTCAACATGTAAAAGCTGAGCCTGATAATTGTTGTTGTGGTAGTAGTTGTTTATACTAATAATTAAAGTATATACAATCTTAAGCTGGAGAACCCATTTTTATACAGGTCACTTTTGTGAATCATTCAAAAGATTTTGCTGCATGTTTCCACTAGACATAAAACCAGGGAGTAGGTTATGATAAATATGTTCACATGGAAGGGTTATTTTTGACTTCCATAATGGAGGCAACTTTTTTTTTTTTTAACAATGGTGCATGTGTGGTTTTGATTCAGAGAAGGGTGTGAAAACACACCAGTGGGTCAGTCCTGTGGTTGGAAAATGATCAAACATTGATGTATGCAAATCATGCTTGCAAAAGTATGCACAGAGGTGCAAACAAACATTATCTGTACTTATTTATGTATATGTATATGTACATATTATATATATATATATATATATATATATATATATATATATATATATATATATATATATATATATATATATATATATATATATATATATATATACAGTACAGACCAAAAGAGTTTTCTTTATTTTCATGACTATGAAAATTGTAGATTCACACTGAAGGCATCAAAACTATGAATTAACACATGTGGAATTATATATGGAATTATATACATAACAAAAAAGTGTGAAACAACTTAAAATATGTCATATTGTAGGTTCTTCAAAGTAGCCACCTTTTGCTTTGATTACTGCTTTACACACTCTTGGCATTCTCTTGATGAGCTTCAAGAGGTAGTCACCTGAGATGGTCTTCCAACAGTCTTGAAGGAGTTCCCCGAGAGATGCTTAGCACTTGTTGGCCCTTTTGCCTTCTGTCTGCGGTCCAGCTCACCCCTAAACCATCTCGATTGGGTTCAGGTCCGGTGACTGTGGAGGCCAGGTCATCACTCTCCTTCTTGGTCAAATAGCCCTTGATGCCTTCAGTGTCACTCTACAATTTTCATAGTCATGAAAATAAAGAAAATTCTTTGAAAGAGAAGGTGTGTCCAAACTTTTGGTCTGTACTGTATATATATATATATATATATATATATATATATATATATATATATATATATATATATATACAGGTAGATTGGGTAAATATGCACTGTATGTGTATGTATTTTGAAAATGTTCATCAAAATTAATATTTCCAGTATTTCTAATACTTAATTACAATTTTATATACTGTTCATAAAGGTTTATTTTTTTATTTTTTTTACGATTATGTCAGTGCTTAAGATAAAATGTTTCTCCGCTGATGTTCACCACAGCAGTTCTCAGTCTGTACTGAGCAGCTTCTTCCTGTCACTCACTCTACAGGAAATGATGTCATAAACTGTGGCCTCTAACTGGAACACTTGTTTAGTATCATATCTTCCTCTTATATGGACAAATGATGGTTCTGTTTAAACATGATTTTGTGATTTGTGGTTGTACTTGCCACCACAGTCTTTATCAATCAAGGCAAGATTTTTGCATTTTATTATCATTATTCTTTTATCACTTTGATGTTGTTACGTTGCAGTCACTTGTGGACGTTTGTGGTGAACGTAGCTCAAATGACCTCTTGATTTCAGATTAAAAATCAGTCAGATAGCAGAGACTTCTGATGTGGTACAATGGTTTTAAACTCTTATATTTTTTATGTCTTCAATTTCTCGGGTTCAAATGCTTTACGTGTACAAATAATAATGGCAGTTCCGAAACTCACACTTATGTTTCTTAAACTTACAAACCCATTGGACAGATATTATTAACTTTAATGTTATAATGTTATAAGTCTGACAGTTTTCAATATAGTAGCATACAGCATCTGATTATGCATAATTCCCTATAGTACACAAAAAACATAGTACATGTAGGTCAGATATGTTTTGAAAACAATATTTATTATAACTGGGCATCAGTGATAAAGCTAAGCATGGTCAGCATCCTGCCACTGGTACCTTTTAAACTTGTTGATGTGAATTTCCCAGAACAACATTGTGTTTTTAAAAATACTTTGCACCAATAAGCAGTCTTTCCGACCACAACATTGACCTCCCTTCCAACTCTTTGATCATACTTTTCACCCAAGACCTATTTTGAAGAGACTATATTCATAGCTCTTTCCATCACTTAGGAGTATTTTTTTTTTTCTGCTAGCAGTGCTACACAGAATGCTTCCATTCAAAGCGACCTTATATTTTTTTATTTCTGAAGGGACAATGTGTTCCACATACTTAGAATTGATGGTTAATGCAAAACAGAGCTGTCAGTCAATTAATTGCATAACAGTATTTCCAGAGAAATCATTATTGTGGCAGATGATTAATACATGAATAGACAGATGAATAGACATTAAAAATAAAATTAAAGATCTAATAATAAATGTTGAACTGGTATACAATTATAATTTCATCATTTATTTAGCATTACAATTACAGGAAAATCTCCTCAGTGTATTGTAACATTTTAAAGACAAATGCATTTTTGTGCGTTTTGTGAATTCAATGCAAAAATTCAATAAATTTAGGGCCATGAACTTCGTACTTTCTTTATTTTATATGCGCTTATTTATGTAAGTACTTCTTTATATAAGTGCTTGTGTACACACACACACACATACACACACACACACACACATGCATGCATGTATATAATTATGTAAAGTTGTTGTTCTTTAGCATAGGGAAGTGTAAGACTATATAAAGGCAAACCTCTTTGTGTTCTCTCTTTCAGTCTCACTATTGAGGAGGGACATAAAACCTGTCTGATGGTTTATATGACCAAACCCTATGATCTTTAATGATGCCTGTAAGTATACAGTTTTGAAACAGAGTTTTGTTTGTTAGAGAATAGTAGTAGAGTAATTTTTGTGTATGTCAAGCTTATTAACAGTAATGGACAACCATAATGGATGTTTTGAATTGAATGAGTACTGCCTTGAGATTAATTTAGTATTTCTGATGTTGTTGTAGTTATTATTATTAGAATTATTTCTCTGCATTTGGCATAATAAAGGAAAATAAAAGATCAGTTATTATTATTATTATTATTATTATTATTATTATTATTTATTTATTTATTTATTTATTTATTTATTTATTTATTTTAATGTGTTCTCTCCCTTCTATTTCTCATGATAGAGATTTTCGTTTGTTTGTAGCCAGCTCTACAAAATGCTTCATTTTTTCATCCTAGTAATTAACATTTCAAAGTGTAAGTAACTATATTTTGATACAATTAGACTAAATTCATACCCGTTTTTACTTTGCTAAATGATTGTTCTTAAAAGCAAACAAAAATAAGTATCCTCTCTCCTATTCCTATTATATTGATTTCATTCAGGCAGCTCAGATAATGCAGACACTGTGGCTAAGAATCATCTGAAGATCGTTCAAGTTGGAGACAGTGTTAACTTAACATGCAATTTTCTGAAAGATCAAAGAAGAAGCACTGTTTGGGTCAAACAAAGAGTTGGAGAGAAACCCCTTCCAATCGTTTCATCATATAAAGGTTTACCTGAGACATTTGAAAATGAATTTGACCAACATAATCGCTATTTTATTGTAAAAGATGAAATCAGTTTTAATTTGAGCATCACAGACATAGAAGAATCAGACACTGCAACATACTATTGCATTCAACTTTTTTTTAAGTTTACAATCGGGGACGGAACTGACCTTATTGTAAAAGGTAAGATGAACAATCACAAGCTTAATTACATGTTATATATTATTTTTAATCAAATAAATAACTAAATATTATTTATCCGCTTTCTTTTTAGGCAGACACCTGAACATGCAGTCTGACCATCAGACAGCTGTGATAGATCCAGTGCATCCAGAAGACTCTGCAGTGGGACTTCAGTGCACTGTCCTCACTCAGAGCTGTGCAGGAGAACACAACGTCTACTGGTTCAGACGTGAATCTGGAGAATCTCCTCCAGGAATGATATTCACTCAGGAGCGCAGGAACGCTCAATGTGAGAGGAGCTCTGATGTGAATTCTACTGCACACAAATGTATCTACAGCCTGCCCAAGAGAAACCTCAATCACTCTGATGCTGGGATTTACTACTGCGCTGTGGCTGCATGTGGACAGATACAGTTTGGAGATGCAAGAAAACCTGACATGCCAGGTCCCCATTTGAGTTTCTGTGAAAATAAATTACTGAGATGGCATTTATATATTTTAAAAATACATTTTTGTTTATTTGCATTACTACAGAAAAATGCTTTCAGACACACTGGATTACAGCTGCATTGATTGTAGTAACTTTATCTGCGGTCGTGATTATCATTATGAGTGCACAGTTGTACAAGTACCAGAAAAAAGGTATGCATTATTTCATGTTAACAGGCCAATTTTAAATTTTAATACAGTGTTCAATATCAGTGAAACTGTAATATGTTCAAGTTTACATTGTTTCTTCAAGATGGGATGCACAACACTCAAAACAGTCAACTTGCGGTAAGCTAAATGTTTTTTTCTTCTATGCAATACATTTTTGTATAATATTTTAATATTTAATTACTGCTACCAATCTAAATATTACACTTAACTGTATGTTTTTATGCAATCTATTCGACTGAATGTTTCATAACTACTGTTCTATGTCAGGCTGACGATGCAGATGCTTTGAATTATGCAGCTTTGAGCATTCAACAAAAGCCCTCCACCTCTAGAAGACCCAGAGAAAGAAAATCACAAGACAATTCATTATATGCACATGTGATATATCAATAAATTTGACTTTAATTGAGAAGTTCTAAAATTAAAAGTCTCTTTTCGTAAGCTCTAAAATTAAATTGTTTATTGATTAATTAAAAATCAATAAAGTTGCATCAACAGCCGGCAGCCATATCACCCTGGAGCCCAAGACTGGTTGCCCACTGAAGCTAAGCAGGGCTGAGCCTGGTCAGTACCTGGATGGGAGACCTCCTGAGAAAACTAGGTTGCTGCTGGAAGAGGTGCTAGTGAGGCCAGCAGGGGGTGCTCACCCTGTGGTCTGTGTGGGTCCTAGCGCCCCAGTGTAGTGATGGGGACACTATACTGTCAACGAGCACCGTCCTTCGGATGAGACGTTAAACCGAGGTCCTGACTCTCTGTGGTCATTAAAAATCCCAGGATGTCTTTCGAAAAGAGTAGAGGTGTGACCTCGGCATCCTGGCTCAATTCGCCCATTGGCCTCTGACCATCATGGCCTCCTAACAATCCCCATATCTGCTGATTGGCTTCATCACTCTGTCTCCTCTCCACCAGTAAGCTGGTGTGTGGTGGGCGTTCTGGCGCAATATGGCTGCCGTCGCATCATCCAGGTGGATGCTGCACACTGGTGGTGGATGAGGAGATACCCCCTGTCTATGTAAGCGCTTTGAGTGTCTAGAAAAGCGCTATATAAATGTAACAAATTATTATAATCATTATTATAATCAAATAAAGCATTTCATTAAAATCTTTGGTTAAGGGTAATTTGTTTTTAACTCAACATGTAGAAGTGAAATTTTACTTTTTAGCCTATAATAGAATTTCATCCCTATGATAAATTCAATAAACCCATGCTTTAAGTTACGGCATCAGTGTTTGCTCTAAAGGAACACTTTAATTTGTGTGAATGTAAAAAAAAAGTTGGAAAAAAAATGTTTAATGTGTGAATTTTGGGAATCACTCCTCCCAAGTAACGTTAGCTGTGCTCCTACGCCTAGTGAGAATATAGTTCCCAGTATTTGTATGATTAAAAATGGTCTCGGCCTCATATAGCCTCGTTATTTTTACACGCTGTGACTATACAGATCACAACATGTAAATAGGAAAATGTTTGCATTATTTTGTTACTTATTGGGATTACTATGCTACCATTATCCATTTACATCCAGTCTTTGTGCTAAGATAGACTAGCGGTGGGTGTGTCTAATAACACTTACAGAACGCATAGAAATGAAAAAGGTATGTATGGACTTATCTGACTCCGGGGGATAGTGTGAATAAGCTAAAGTCCCAAAAAGTTGGAGTGTTCCTTTAAACACCATTGGATGTTTGCCATTACCTTAATTGTTGCATATGTATACATAAATATACATCTGTATGCACACAGATATATTGTAATATATTGGTGCATACATTTCTGTCTTACTGTAACATTCTAAAGTTTAAAAGTGGTCATGCAAGTGACATAATATATTAACAAAATGTGCTGAAATTGTTAAATACCTGTCCGTGGTACTGAAGTAATATTCTTGAGAAATACTGCTTTTTATGTAGTAGCATGACTTCATTAGATACTATATCTATCCAGAAATAGACATGCTTGTTCACAGATATGACTAAGGACATTAATAAACTGTTCATGAATATAGAGTGTGACACAATGTATTTATTGATTCAGTAATAGATTGTTCTAATAACTCATCTTGACCTTTGACCCATGTCCTTGTAGATCATGAATCAAAATAACCTTAATATATATTTTTGTTATGTATATAATTCCATATATAATTCCACATGTGTTACATATATTAGGGCTGCACGATGTGTCGTTTAAGCATCGATATCGCGATGTACGAATCCAGATAGTCACATCGCAGAATGTGCGATGTAGGCTGTCATAGTTGATCCGTTATTCATTAACTGTACGGGCCAGCTGCTCCCTAGCCATTGACGAATGTGATTCTCAGATTAATTGCACAGCTTAATCATCATAGAGTGAAAGTTCATCATTTGCATGTGTTTTTAAGTCCTGTCAGTAAAACAGGGCAGAGAGAGAGAGAGGCGCGTGCGAGAGCGAGAGAGAGAGAGAGTGAGTGAGCCCGGGCTACACGCTCACCGTCTTCAAACAACACAAGCGTTGTCTTGCCCTCTCTCCCTCTCTTGCGCATATTAATCACTTGACACGATGGCGTCGACGTTTAAATCATTTACAAAGAGAATGTAAGTGTGCTCACCCTATTTTTGTTTGAAAAAAAAAATGTCATTAGAAATTTCATTAGATTTCATATTATATATATATATATATATATATATATATATATATAGGAACCAAAACTCTATCGGTGACAGAATGGAGGAAAAACCTTGGGCGAAACCAGCCTCAGTTGGGGGGGTCAGTTCTCCTCTGACCAGATGAAAACAGCAGTTCAATTCCAGGCTGCAGCAAAGTCAGATTGTGCAGAAGCATAATCTGCTTCCTGTGGCCTTGTCCCGGTGGTTGTCTGAGACACGCACACACATATATATACACATAGTTAAATTAAGCCAGTTTTTAAAAATGGAATTTGTCTTCTGTTACTTTAAAAAATAATATTGTCAGTCTTTTGCAAATAAAAAAGATGAGGACTGTGATGATTGTCTATGTGCAGGTAATGTTGTTTGTTAATGTGCATTTTACTCTTGCATTAAATAATATTAAAAAGCTGTTTTTTTTCTAATTGGTCTAAATTGGACCTCTTCTTTAAACAGCAATAATTTTGCTTTATGTATTTTGGCGTATTTACCTTTTGACAAGTGTATAATACAAGAGAACATAGAAATAGTATACGATGGACAGAGGTTGCAGATAAACTCCCTCTGGTGGAAAAAAAATGTGTCAAAACTATCCTGAGGGCATTAAAATGTAAGCCCTGTTGTGCATTTGGCAGCAGGAAGAAACAGGCTAATATGCTAAAAGTGTGAACTACTAACAATTGAATTGCTTACAAACGGCAGATGTTTGCTGAATTACATAAGCAGGGTTGTCCATATATGAATTAATAAATCAATTTAATTTATTTGTCAGGCAACTCATTTGACCTACAATATATATATATTTTAGTACTTTTAGCCACCCTGCTCGATTTTTACCTCCCACACTCATTCACAGCCCACAAACACCATTCTGAGCGGAAATGATTTTCACTGCTCTTTTCCATTACATGCAATGTTTTTTTTTATTCTGATACTTATTATACAGTATGTTCAACAAGCTAATTTTAAATAAAACATTTCACATGTCATTATTTAGAAGAAGCTTCAGTACATAAACAGACAAACAGTGAGTCATAAGTACCTGATATGAATAACTAACAGATATGAGTAATATTTAATAATAATGAACTGAAAGGCAGAATAATAATGCAAAAATATGAATAACAGAGAATTTTTTCTGTCCATTTTTATTATCTTTTTATTTGCTTCATAATTAAGTGGCCACATGGTCCAAATACTCAATTTAGTTTTATTAAATATAATTCTGTGCATAACATTTTGATGCTAAACATTGCCAAGCGCAGACAAACCACTTATACGGTTCCAAGGTCAATTTATTGCACTGATACCGGGCTCAGTTCTTGTCATAATATTCTGTTGTTGTATAAAAATAGTGCAGGATCCTCTAGCTGTGGTCAAAGTGAAGGCAGGAAGGAAGAAAAAAAAAGTTTCCACATAACACCTTACATAATTACTGTATCTGATACAGATACATCCTCTTCTGCTGAAACAAACATCTCATTCCAATATCATGTGGGGATAACAGATGCCATTCACATGTTTAAATCAACATACGGTAACTACTTTGATGTGTTAATAAATTATTTTGAACCAGTAAATATTTGTACTATTAGTAGATGTTTCATTTATATTGAATTCAGGTGCAAATGTGTCAGTCTACTAGAAAACTGTAAATTTGCTGTTACTATGACCCTGAATATGGCATTAAAATGAACATTATGGTGAATCAGCCAATAGAATCATGTAAAGCTGCTTTTCTTTCAAAGGGTGGTACAGTACATAAAGGTCGCTGTGTGTCTTCTCTCTCAGACTGTGTTGAGAAGGAAGGGAAACTTGTGATAGATTCTATGTGAAAACCAACCTTGATCTTTAATAAAGTCTGTAAGTACAGATTTAAACAAAGCCTGTTTTTTATATTAACTTGGATATGAGTTATGAATCAATTGTTTATGTTTCATGTGTTTATACTTCTTCTTCATTTAAATTCTTTTTTTACAACTCTACCACTTTTTTTCTAGATGATTTACCCTAAAGGTTCTGAATCAACCAGTTCCAAATTATCTCCTAAAAATGATTAATCATTATTTCTTCCTTTTGATTTACCTTTCTAAATGTAAGTACTTATGTTTACGTACTGCATAATAAAGCAATTCTACTGCAAGCTAACATTTTCTCATCCATGACATTGAATTTTTCTAGGCAGCTCAGATAATGCAGACGTCGTGACTCAGAATCATCTGAAGATTGTTCAAGCTGGAGACAGTGTTAACTTCACGTGTATTTTTTCAAAAGAGTCAAGAACTACTGTTGCTTGGGTCAAACAAAGAGCTGGAGAGAAACCCCTTTTAATCACTTCATCATATCAAGCTTTACCTGCCGTTATTGAAAATGACTTTGACAAACATAATCGCTTTTTTGTAACAAAAGATGCTGGCAGTTTTAATCTCAGTATCACAAATGTAGAAGAATCAGACACTGCAACATACTATTATATTAAATATATATACAAGTTCACATTTGGGCAAGGCACAGATCTCATTGTTAAAGGTAAACAGAATGTTTTCTTGCATTTTACTGTGGTACATGTATTGTAGCACATTGTGTCTGGTCAAATTACAATCATGTCGTTGTTGTTTATTGTGTTTTTAGGCAGACACCTGAACATGCAGGCTGACCATCAGACAGCTGTGCTAGATCCAGTGCATCCAGAAGACTCTGCAGTGGGACTTCAGTGCACTGTCCTCACTCAGAGCTGTGCAGGAGAACACAACGTCTACTGGTTCAGACGTGAATCTGGAGAATCTCCTCCAGGAATGATATTCACTCAGGAGCGCAGGAACGCTCAATGTGAGAGGAGCTCTGATGTGAACTCTACTGCACACAAATGTATCTACAGCCTGCCCAAGAGAAACCTCAATCACTCTGATGCTGGGATTTACTACTGCGCTGTGGCTGCATGTGGACAGATACTGTTTGGAGATGCAAGAAAACCTGACATGCCAGGTGCCTATTTAAGTTGCATAATTTTCTCTGTCTACTCACAGATTTATTGCAATTTTTTTAATTACTTTAATTTTTAATTAAGGTTTTCCGACACCTTGGATAACTGCCCTGGTTTTAGGAACTTTAAACTTTTTATTATTGATTGTGATCATATTTCTGGGTACACAGTTGTACAAGCAGCGAAAAAAAGGTAGGAATTACTGCATACAATTTTACCAATATGTGACCCTGGACCACAAATCCAGTATAAAGTCAATGGGGTATATTTGTTGCAATAGACAAAAATACATTGTATGGATCAAAATTACTGATTTCTCATTTCATTATCATTAAATCATTAGGACATTAGGTAAAGATCATGAGCCATGAAGACATTTTGTAAATGTCCTTACTGTAAATGTATCAAAACTTATTTTTTGATAAGCAATATGCATTGCTAAGAACTTAATTTGGACAACGTTAAAAGGCAGAACCTGATTTTACCAAGTGAGACATGTTCCTGGGACAACATCGTTGTTGACCCTGGAACAACATTGTGATTAACCAATCAGATTTGAAGAACCAGTTTTTAGATTTTGTGAAATTTACGCTTAAAATCAGTGTTTGGTGCTTGTACATCAGTGTCATTCATCTATCATTTCCTCTGATTTTAGGGATTACTCATGGTTAAGGTTAGGTTTAGGTGTAGGGATATGGTTAAGAATATATTTTTGTAGTAAAATGTTGTTCCAGGGTCAACAAAATATGTTGACCTAGGAACACATCGAACTTGGCAAAATCAGGACGTGCACGTTAAAAGCGTTTTTCTCAGTATCCTTTTTTTTTTTTTTTTTTTTTTTGCGCCCTCAGATTTTCAAGTTGTTGTATCTCAGACAAATAATGCCCTATCATAATAAGCAATACATCAGTGGAAAGCTTTTTTATTCAGATGAATAAATCTCAATTTTGAAAAATTTAATATTATGGTTTTGTTGTCCAGGGTCACATATGTGAGCAAATCAACATTCTTGAATGACAATGTAGTTATGTAACCCAATTCTGATTGTTTTTCAAGATGGGACTCTTCAGGCTGGTCACTTGATGGTAAGCATTTTAATATTTCATGTGCTTTTATAACATATGCAATTCAATGTAAATGCTTAGTCTTTATAGTCAATATATGTCTATATGTCTAATCTAGGATGAAGACAGAGATGCTTTGAATTATGCTGCTTTGAGCTTTCAACAAAAGTCCAGCACCCCTAGAAGACCCAGAGAAAAATATACAAGATGATTCAGTGTATGCACATGAAAAACGTATACATTTTACAAAAAAAAAAAAATGTATCTGTTATTCACAATAAGAGTGTTTTAATTGATAAAATCTAAATTTATTTTAATATTTTAACCGCACTCAACTGATTGCACTGTAAAAAAAAATGAATTAAATTTTTAAAAAAAAACGAAAATGAAAGTGAATTACTGTTCCGGTTTTTTCCTCAAAAATCTCAATCTTTAATGCAGTGTGTTACTTGATGTTAATTGTCAAATTTACTAGCAATTTCTGAATGAAAATTGCATCTAGTCAAAAAAAAAAAAAAAAAAATTGTATAAGTTTATTTATTGTTTCAAATAAACTGAACTGATTGACATTTAATTTTAAGCAACGTTCATGGACTCTTTTTTGTTGGATTTCTGCATCAATACAGCATATCATTTTAAGATTGACTGACTGCTGAAAAAGTCTGAGGTTGAGAAGAGCTAGAGAAGTTGAAACCCTTGTCCATGGTACTGAAATGTGCAAATGATGACCATGTTTGCATTATTTTCTAGTTATGCCAACTACTGCATAATAATAATAATAATAATAATAATAACAATATGCTAGTGTAATGAGAATAAGGTAGTTAAACTAATTACGTTCAACACATACTGATGACATTACTCATGACAACTATATTAATAAATAAGTCGATATATCCTTTTCGTACATCTAGAATGTAGTGTAAGCAATATTTTCACATGAACATTAAAGAGAATGTTGCAGAAATGTGTTTAATGACCTATAGGGTAATACTAGGGGTGTAACAGTACATGTATTCGTATCGAAAATTTTCAGTACAGGTCTTTCAGTTCAGTACGCACGTGTACTGAACAAATACAGCGTTGTTTTAACCACTGCAGGAGCATAACTTCATTGGAAAGGAATTACAGTTATATTGTAACTTTTGTTAAGTAACAAAGTCTAATGCTTCAAATTATGTCAAATGGGAATCGCCAGGCCATTATGAGGGGTGATTAAGACCATTAGAAAGGGTATTCAAATGTCACATAGGACTCAAATGTTATGAGCACTGGGTAAATTATTATATTTTAACAAAAATTAAATTGTTATAACTTAAAAGTTAATTTCAAAAACTGCATTATGTGCAAATAAATAGTAATCAAATTTAGGTTTGAGCTCTGTTGTTAATTAATGTGAAAGGACTTCCTACAGTTTAGAGACTAATCTGGTGTAGATTTTTATCCCTAAGAATGATTTTTTTTTTTAAAGATTGGCATTCTCTTGATGAGCTTCAAGAGGTAGTCACCTGAAATGGTCTTCCAACAATCTTGAAGGAGTTCCCCGAGAGATGCTTAGCACTTGTTGGCCCTTTTGCCTTCTGTCTGCGGTCCAGCTCACCCCTAAACCATCTCGATTGGGTTCAGATCTGATGACTGTGGAGGCCAGGTCATCTGGCGCAGCACCCCATCACTCTCCTTCTTGGTCAAATAGCCCTTGATGCCTTCAGTGTGACTCTACAATTTTCATAGTCATGAAAATAAAGAAAACTTTTTGAATGAGAAGGTGTGTCCAAACTTTTGGTCTGTACTATATATATATATATATATATATATATATATATATATATATATATATATATATATATATATATATATATATATATATATATATATATATTTCATCCATTCAATCATATCTGGGACAGCATTAGTCGGCATCATGTTTTCAAGAGAGTTGCAAAAATGTATGCTGCCTAATATTATTGATAAATGTCTCATGACGCCCCTCTAGTGGACACCTGTGTCAAAAAAAGACCAAAATATGAGGCTATGAGGCCTGTACACAATAAACTAAAGTTATTCAAAAATCCCACATTAGTGCTAAAATGTTAAATCCCAGTCTTTAATCCCAGTCTTAGTAAATCCCATGCTAAAGTTACATACTTACTGTCAGGTTTAAGAGAGAGTTTTTAAAGTATGTCAAACTGTTGCCTTTTGGTCGGCTACAAAGCACCAACCACCAGAACAGACAGCCACAAGAACAGTTTGTTCCTGCAAAATTTATAACTATAAACTGTCCATCATAACTAACACATTTATGCATAGCATCTGAAAACTGCACATTTATAAACTACATAAACTGTACATCTGCAAATAACTGTAATAGCATCTGTAAATTCTTTTAAACAATTATTGTGTTTATTGTCTATATTTCTACCTCTTTAGTGCATCATTTAATTTTCTGATTTTCTTATATAAGTGTTATATTTCATCTCTACTTTGTAATTACTATGTCTGCACTATCGTGCATGTCTTCTGCTCTGGAAGCTCCTGCTATCACCAAGTCAAACTCCTTGTGTGTGGAAACATAGTTGTAATTAAGCTCTTTCTGACTTCTAAAAACATCTGAGTACACAAACTAAACATCTCAGTGAAGTGGGTTATTTAATAAATAAGCAAATTATTGCAAGTAAAATACTTAAAATATTTTAGAACCTAATATAAAAGATTTTCACTTTATATAGTATGTAGTAATTTAAAATGTAGAATTTAGAATTTCAGAATTTCTATATATTCAGGGCTGACAGTCATGTCTAGAGTTAAATGTTTCTCTGTTGATGTTCACCACAGCAGTTCTCAGTATGTTCTGACCAGCTTCTTCCTGCCAGTCAATCTTCAGGAAATTATTTACTCTGTCTTTCCACTTCTGACTGACACTTTAGTTGGCATCACATGTTCTTTTCATGGACATATGCTAACTTTGAGGAGGAGTCTGTGCTTTGTGATATCGAAAGCTTAAAGCCTAAAACATTTTGGTGCAGACAGTACCTATGGTTGTTTGGGGCCGCAGTGCAAAAACACTTGAAGGGGCCTCCACCACTGCAACCAACTGCCAGCTTAAAAACAGGATGTGGATTTTTAACAAGTTTGTGCTTACTCAAATGAGTTGGTGGTCTCAAGGCATCTTTCCACAAACTAAATGTTATATGTATTTTTGTCTCCTTATAAAATGTCATAACAAATATTATGTAGCATTTATTTTTGTTTAAACAACAAAAGAAAAATAATTATTAATTTTATTTTTGTTAATATTAACAAGTAAATCCACAATAACAGAGTAAAGGTGATGACATGTTTAGATGTTTAATGGATAAATATTTTTGTTTGCAAGTGTTGTTGTTTTGTTTTGTTTTGTTTTTTGCTACTCAGCTGCAGCATTAAGATTTTTTTATCCTGCCAAAGGAAAGCAAAAAAAAAAAAACACTGACAGAGGTCAGTCTTGTGGGTAGGAAACTGTTTCAGCTATGATGTGCTGAAGTATTTGTGCATGCAAACAGTGCAAACAGACAATTTTAATTATATATATATATATATATATATATATATATATATATATATATATATATATATATGGTTACACTTTTTAAGGTGTCCTTGTTACAGTATAATTATATATTATATTATATTATATTATATTATATTATATTATATTATATTATATTATATTATATTATATTATATTATATTATATAAGTACTCTGTAATATTAATGAACTGCATGTACTTACTATATCACCAGGTTTTGGCTTAGGGTTAACAAAGACACCATTAAATAAAGTTTTACCATATGTATATACATACACATACATAATATATATAACGCTTGAAACTTGTGAGCCCTAAATCCAGCTGCTTTAGATTAAAATTTTGTCACTTTGCTTCAAAGACTGAAAATGTATCCGCTGATATTCACTCTAACACCTTTCACTTTATAATGAGCAGTTTCTTCCTGTCTCTCATTCAAAAGGAAATGATGAAACTCGTCTCTGCCTTCTGACTTCAGTGGCAACAACAGTCACATCCTCTCCTCATTTGGAGGAGTATGAGTCTGTGGTTTAAGCTTTGATAGTGGCATAAACAAGGCTAAAAGTCATCATCTGTTTTATGAATAAAATAAAACAGTAAGTCTGTTAGTGAGTAAGAAATAAATTATGTCTGAATACACGATATAGCGAAAGTGTTATTTTTTCATTTCTGGGGTGTGTGTCTTTAATATTGTGATGGCTTATGTCCTTTTGTGGTAACTCAAACATTTCTTCATATTAGATCATTTAGAAAGCAAAGACTTACTGATCAATACATTAATAACACTCATCAAAACATTACCTTTGCAACTAAATTGTAAGCAACATCTGAACATGAGTTATATTTTTTAATAAATGTTTCAAATGTGGCATATAAAATGTCTGTGAAACATTAAATATGTGTTTCATAGCTACCCTAGTTCACTGCTTTGAGGAAGAGTTGACAAATGATGTTTAGTTTGCATGTATTTTTATTTAGGGCTGCATTTCTGAACCAAAATTCAGTTCTCTTATGTTTGTACAGAAACGTTGTGTCTGAATGTGTGTTAATTAATAATTAAAAGATTTTGTAAGGTCATGTCTGTAAAATTATGAATTATGTCTCTGTCCTTGGTGCTGAAATTACAAATCCTGGTCCCATAAACTTCTGACTTTAATGACAAATGACAAAAGTGCACAGCACAGCACCTGAGCATACTAAATAATCAAACATTAACCACATACATATGTACAGATGCCAAACTTTGTTATGTATACCTGTAGTTTTAATATATGTAATTTATCAGATGACAGGGAGCAGAGAGAATGAATTGCTGTCAGTCAATAGTAAATAACTGTTTTGTGTGTGTGATGAAATGACAGCTGGGTTTTTAACATGTTGTGGTTGTGATGCAGCAAGAGGTGTGAAAACAAAAAAATGGAAACTACACAATAGAATACTCACTAACACTGACCCATTCTGCCAACGTCAATATTTAACTACAGTTCAACAGCAAAATCATATTCCTTTACCTTTAAGAAGCAGACTTTCCAAAAAGTTAATCAACTGATATAGACAGTTTTTTTAAACAAAAAATAATAATAATAATAATTAAATGGTATCATTGCAAACTCCACCATGACATGAGCTGATTGGCTGCTGTCACAGAGTGGTTTCAGCTCAGTGCAAACCCTTTCTCAAGTGACCAATCAACTTTTAGAGCACTGAATAAATCAGATAGAAGTGTGTGTGTGTCTCATTTGTCTGAAGTAGAGATTGAAGGAAACATTGTATAGACAGTTTATTGATTCACTTCTATTACTTAAAAATTATTTACTTTGGGGCTAATTTTTTTGTTTTCTTTTTTTTCCAGTGAATTTAAACATGAGAATAATTTTTGGAACGTCAATGATCATGATATATTTAATTATTTTGTTCATCTCAACAATAGGTAAACATATTTGAATATACTTTATTATTAATATTATTATTATTATTCAACAGAACTTAAGTCTGTTGATCACTATATAAGACTAAATGTACTTTCTTTTTATCTTCAGTCTGCTCCTCTAATGCAGAAGTTGTTCAGGAGGATCATTTAAAAATAGTTCAAGCCGGAGAAGATGTGAACCTCACTTGCACCTTTTCAAAGCTTCTGCAAGCGACAACAGCATGGTTTAAACAGACAGCTGATAGAAAAAACATACAGATTGTATCTTTATATTTAAAACAACAACCCAGTTGGAATGAGGACTTTGATAAAACAAATCGTTTTAATGTTATTAAAGGAGATGATCATTTTAATCTGACTATTTTAAAGACAAAACCTTCAGACTCAGCAACATATTACTGTGTAGTCGCATCATATTACACCGTTGAAATGGGTGCAGGAGCCAGATTACTTGTCAAAGGTATGTTTCCCTGCTTATTTTAGCTTTGTTCAGTTGGACGTAACTGACTTTTTTTTTTTTTTTTGTCTTTAACATTTCTTTCTAACTTATGTCACCTGTCAAGATGCAGCTGTGGACAAACACCTAACTCTTCAGCAGTCTTTAATAGACACACTTCATACTGGGGATTCTGTGAGTTTACAGTGCAACATCTTCACTGAGAGCTGTGCAGGAGAACACAGTGTCTACTGGTTCAGGCAAAGCTTGGGAGAGTCTCAAGGAGTCCTTTACACAGAAGGAGAGAGAAATGGTCTGTGTGAGAACAGGACTGGATCTCAAACACAGAGATGTGTCTACAATCTCTTCAAGAGCAACGTCAGTCACTCTGATGCTGGGATTTACTACTGCGCTGTGGCCGCGTGTGGAGAGATACTGTTTGGAAAAGGAACTGAACTAAATTTTAGAGGTAAGGTTTTTAGATAGATATTTGATTTTTTCACTCAGGTGGAATATTTGGTTTCAAATATCAGGTGAAATAATCCCAAGGAACTGATCAACTATTTACAGTCTGAATAATGTCTAAAACTTTTGGTCATTTCAGAGAGTGTCGATGTGAAACCAACACTGCTTGTTCTTGGAGTTTTAAACATCATATTTTTGACTTTAGCTGTTTTTCTGGGCATAAAACTATGTCAGGATCCAAATAAAAGTAAGATTTCATTTAGGCACACATACTGTGAATTAATAATATATTTATATAGTCACATACTTTTTTATAAAGATGCAACAATTGACACTAAAGATATTATATTTTCTTTCTTTTCTTTTTAATTGTATTATTTACCCACAATCCACAAATCTCAAGAGTGTCAAGTAAGTTGTTTTATGTTTTATAATTTAGGATTTATGATTGTATATTTTGTTTAGGATTTCAAAATGTTCCGATCATGTAATTATTCATTATAATTATAAGGTCAGGTTTATTAAGTGTAAATGATTATGCTGATGTGTCTTCTTAAGCCACAACTTTACATTTTATGTGACATTCTTTCCTCTGATCTTCGTTTTGTTTTGTTTGTTTTTTTCATTATTGTAGGGTGAAGACATTCTGAGTTATGCAGCAAAAAGTTATTTCTTGGCAAATGAACCCAAAGTAAAGATCACTGAAGAACAATCTCTTGTGACATACAGCATGTATAAAAAACCTATAATTGCTAAAGCTAATAATAAATAGCAGTTTTCAGTCCAAAACTAAATGCTGCATATGTTTATGGGGTAAAACATGCTTTAATTTTCAGTACTTCTTTTTAACAGTGTACAATGTGCATACCAGATTTGCAGCTATAAATTTTACAGTCTTTTTAATGTACTCTGATATATGAAATTTCATGTTTAACATGTTATTTGAGTTTTACATATACTTGGCTGCATGACCCTCTATCCAGAACAGAAATCCATCCACAGATGCTTGTTTGTATATTTAACTCTGTTTTCTTCCATTATAGTGTGGTTTCAATAATTGATTGTATCTGAAATCAGATGATTTGTCTCAAAGAACTTGCTACACATTCCTTTTTATACTCTCAGTAGAAATGTAAGACAAGATGTGTAATTTATAAATTAATTTTCCATAAATTGTGTTATACAATAATGCATGATCTGTGATATCTATATACCTGTTTTTTAATCTTCTGTGCCCCCCAAAAAGTTAACTATAATATAGGGCTGGCTTTACATTTCTGTAAATAACCAAACATAAAGTCTGCTTTATGCATTATTGTTTCTTTACCTTTTATTCATAACTGTATGTCTTTTTCTTTTTACACTTAATGCACATTCAGTGTCAATGACAATTTAACACAGCCAAACAGGCTTTTCATTCATCAGATGTACAATTTCACTTAAAGCAGAACTACTGAAGTGTTCTCTATTGACTGCGTAACATATTTGGTACATTTTCTTGAATTCCACCACTTGCCCAAATTTGCACTCATATTTATGCTAATAACTTTTAAATTGTAAGCCAGAAAATGTAAATTATTTCCACTGAATCCTTGGCTTATGCCGAGTTGAATGAAGTTCAATTTGTTGAATTTTTTATTGTTCATAAAACATACTTTTTCCAACTCATCTTAGGCCGTTGCACCGATTGTCACGAAAATTGAACCAGATTATCTTCAGACCATGGTGGCAAAAATATATGGAATTCAAGTTGTTTCATCAAACTGTTCTTGAATAACATGCAAAAGTATTCTACAAATTGTACGCAAAAAAATGCAACTGTTAGTATATTAGAAGGTATATTGAGACCAAGCTTGGTATTTGTTATAACAAGCATGACCTAAGACTACCTGCAGTGCTTCGGAACTATGCCACATAGCGGTCAGAAGATATGAAAAATGCTTATTTTTGCTTCTGAATAGTTGGGACAAAAAAAAGACAAAACTGGGCCCTGTTCCCCAAAACGTTCTTATCGCTAAGTAGTTCTAAACCTATTCTTTAACCTCTCTCTTAACGTTATGGCACTATTCTCGACATGTTCGTACGCTTGGTATATCTTCTGTAAGTCACACTTTCGTAAGGTTGGTCTGGACAATTCGTAAGCTCTCTCTTAGCGTTGTTTGAGCACAAGACGCTAGTCTCCACCACTGTGCAGCAGTCTTTAGAAATCAGCACAGCGCAGTACAAGTCAAACTATGGAATGTTGACAATGTTGTGGCTAACCAATGATTTTATGCTATGGACATTTTAAGACTAATAATAAAGTATGTTTGCAATGGATACAGGCCTATTTATGAAGTTGACTTTATGTGGTATCAGAACTAATATGTTGGTAATTAGACTAGGCCATTTAATAACGTCATTGAAGCATTTAAATTGGCAATCACTTTTGATAATTAGAAATCTGGCAAAAAATATGGCTCTAAATGTCTAAGATCTATGAATGGGTAAGCATGGTGGTGTCCAGTAAGAGAACAACTATGGCAGCAATCCAACGTGTCTTTGTATTGAATCAAAGACGGCGGCGGCTGCGGAGCTGTTTAGTCCATGTAAATTTTTTTATTCAGCAAAACGCCCTTTTGACAATTTGCCTGACGTGGCTATATTAAAAAAATTGCCTGGCATCCCCAGAGTCTTAGGCCTGGTGGATGGCACACTCATCCCTATCGCCAATCCATCAGTGATTGATCAGGCGTACATATAATAAAAGGGATACACGGCCATAAACGTGCAGGTTATACTGGACCATGGGGTGTGGTCTCCGACTTGGTGTCAAGGTCAAGTAAGACTTCAAGTTCCTATGACGAGAAGCTTGGTGCTCTTTTTGTTTACGTTGCTTCCCCACTATATTCTTTATCTAACTCTCTCTCTCTCTCTTTGTTCATTGTAGATAGGTTGCTTATTATTGGAAAACATTAGCCAATGGCAATCAATATAAGTAGGGACTGATGTTGATAGATTCCATGGATCATGTCGAGAACATCAATACCAATTTTTGCCATAATTGACTGAACTTCCTGTCCACCATTTTGATTTGATTTATTGCTTCATTTGCCCATCATTACTGCAGAGATATTGAAGCACATGGCAGGTAGCGATTCGAAATACTCGCCGTTTTTTATATTGTGAAAAGCCACCTGCTGGCTTAAAAGAAGTCAAAATAAATAAACTACTTTTTTCCCATTCTTATTTATTTACTTAACTCTTGATAAGTGTATAAACAAATAACGCAGAAAAGGTAATCCAATCAAAATATTTTTTTTATGTTCTCAAGTAAAAGTGGGAGTCTGAGCTTCGCCCCTCATTAGAGTATTCAGAGCTCTTGTTTCACATTGACAGATTTATCAGTAAATCAAATTGTTCACGTTGCACCTGCTGGTTTCAGTTTTAAACTAAGTAATTTTGTGTTTAGTTTGATCAACATAAATACACGGTTCAGTATATAAAGTTTTTTAAACAGATTAGAAGCTTGATTTCTTTTGTCTCCAGAGACACCAGACAGCAAAATGTGATAATGTTTTTTTTAAAACAAAAAACAAAAACAAATGTATTTTTTCGCAGTTTATTAATGTTTTAAATCTACATTTGTGCAGATTTGGGAGGATTTATGATAATTTTTACATTTATATAAATATATTAAAAATCTATTTATCTAATCTATCTCTCTTTTTTACTTTTCATGTAAAATACACTTTATAAAAGACCCACATTCCTAATTTTAATGAATGGGTATAACATGGCAAATGTGCCATAAAATGATGGAAAACTGTTTTCATATACTTAAAAATAAACAGTCTTAAAATTAGAAAAACATGAAATTTAAACTACAGCCACAAGTTTTTTATTTTATTTATTTATTTATTTAGATTTATGTTAAGAGATTATAAAATCATTATTGTAATAATGAGTTACTGAGTGATGCACAGCTAGGCCAACCACAGGTAACTAGGCATCAGCCGACGTCACAGCGCTAGCTGGAGGCAGCAAAACAAAGGGGAAACTAGAGGAGGCCCACTCAAACCAGTGCAGATTCTGCTACGTAAGGAGTTCAAAATATCATCTTGTCGTGATGTTTTTTTTTTTTTTTTTTTTTTTTTTTTTACTTTTGAGTCATCCCTTTTCTTAAAAATTATTTAAAGGTTGGAATTTGAAGTTCATCATATTTCAAAACTTTCTGTTTTTGGGAAAACCTGTATCTGAACTGCAAATCATGTTTTTAGTGTCATTTTGAAGTTTAATATGTTAGATATTGCTCTACTCTGCTCATATTTTAGTTGTGCTGGTCTTAAAAGGTTTTTACAAAAACTATTGATTCTGGTACAGATTTAAAAAAAAAAAAAAAAAACAGGTACCCTGAACAGCCCCAACCGAGCCAACCACCCCTATTTGTTTCTGCCTTTTTTAAGATTTAAATTACTTTTTGTCATCACGCTGTCACGTTCGGGAACACAGAAGATGGAAGATCCAAGTGCAGTGTGAGTTTAATAGGGTTATCCAAAATCAGAGTGAAAACAAGCCGGGGTCGTAACCAAACATCAGTCCAAAACAGACACAAACAAACATGAACAGGAACAGGAACAGGAACAGGAACAGGAACAGGAACAGGAACTTGAAGACTAGGAACGCGAGGAAACTTGGTGACGGAAAGTAAGGACTCCATCCAGACTAACAGAAAAGGACTGGTTAATATAGGGAGGATAATGACTAACAAGTGAAGACACCTGAGTGCAATTAGCAGGAGTTCAATTACTGTGATGAAGGCTAGTGGGAATTGTAGTGCCTACGGTGAGGTGCCTATGGGGAAGTGAGACCACTAGTGGACACCCAGGGAAACAGAGACCAGACAGCGTGACACATGCACTAATACTTTAGAGTTAAATTCATTTATCAAGAAAGTACAACACTCAAAGTATTACTAAGAAATATGTAATAAACTGTTTTTACACCACATACATTAAGTATTTTCTTGTACTAAACTTTTTTTGTTGTTTTTGTCGTGATTTATTGGTTATAGGCCATAACATATTAGGCTATAAGCATATTAGCAAGAATTAAAATAAAGGTGTATTACTAATTGTTGTGTCTACGTAATGTGAGTAATATTATTACTGTGAACATTCCTTTGAAATGGACAAAATACATATTTCTTGGCCTATGAGGTTACATAGCTAGTTGAGAGGTTGCAAAACATCCATTGTCCACCATTCTTACATGAACTAATATGAACTAAGAGAAAAAAAATAAATGGTACGGGTAATGTTCTACATTATCAGTTAAGTTTCCCATGGCATGGCATATATTTCAGTTAAGCAGACATTTCCTTACCTTTAAACCCAATACAATGTAATCATTAATCAAAATACAGGTAAAAAATCTGAGAAAGTTAATATTTCTTAGAGTTTGCAAAACCATGCATTCATCAATCCAGTTAAGTTAAACTTGATCAAGCCCTGCCATCTGCCAACCCATTGATTCAAACTACTGTATTTTCAAAATGTTTAAACGTTTTATATCTTGGATACTCAGCGTTACTTCTACTAAATAAAAACACAGGAACTTTTATATGGGGCCCTTTAAAGGTTACATGCTTAGGAACATGTTTCCTCCGATTTTCCTCTTCTAAACCACAATGCATTTTTAGCAATGAAACAACATATTAACCAGACAGTTTGAGAGAAGCCAGCTTCTGTTATGAACTGGTAACTAAACAGTAGTTTGTATAACGTGTGTATTAATAAATGAGAAATGTTTTTTGGAGCAACGGAAAAATGGTTGGGTTAGAATTTTTTTTTAGACATTTTGATGTGGCAAGGGGTGTGAAAGCATAAAAGCTAAGGTGAAAGTGCATATATGCATCAGTTGTTTGGAGCAGAGGGCGATGGACACATGGTAAGACTGCAGTATAGTCTAATCTATTATCTACCATTATTCTTTACATTGTCTTAGTGTGCTCACCATTCACTTTTACAGGGCAATTCAAAGCTCAAGGATCATTTTGGAAGACGATTGTTCATGAGATATTACTTAATTGTTTCACTCTCCTCAACAATAGGTAAAAATGTCTTTCAACAATTCTATTTATTTACAACTTATTTAACACTAAATAACACTTAGCTTAAAAGCTGCCTGTCGTGTGCTTTGTTTTTCAGTCTGCTCCTCTAATGCAGAAGTTGTTCAGGAGGATCATTTAAAAATAGTTCAAGCCGGAGAAGATTTGAACCTCACTTGCACCTTTTCAAAGCTTCTGCAAGCGACAACAGCATGGTTTAAACAGACAGCTGATAGAAAAAACATACAGATTGTATCTTTATATTTAAAACAACAACCCAGTTGGAATGAGGACTTTGATAAAACAAATCGTTTTAATGTTATTAAAGGAGATGATCATTTTAATCTGACTATTTTAAAGACAAAACTTTCAGACTCTGCAACATATTACTGTGTAGTCTCATCACATTACACCGTTGAAATGGGTGCAGGAGCCAGATTACTTGTCAAAGGTATGTTTCCCTGCTTATTTTAGCTTTCTTTGGTTGGATGTAACTGACTTTTTTTTTTGTCTTTAACATTTCTTTCTAACTTATGTCGCCTGTCAAGATGCAGCTGTGGACAGACACCTAACTCTTCAGCAGTCTTCAATAGACACACTTCATCCTGGGGATTCTGTGAGTTTGCAGTGCAACATCTTCACTGAGAGCTGTGCAGGAGAACACAGTGTCTACTGGTTCAGGCAAAGCTTGGGAGAGTCTCAAGGAGTCCTTTACACTGAAGGAGAGAGAAATGGTCAGTGCGAGAACAGGACTGGGTCTCAAACACAGAGCTGTGTCTACAATCTCTTCAAGAGCAACATCAGTCACTCTGATGCTGGGATTTACTACTGCGCTGTGGCCGCGTGTGGAGAGATACTTTTTGGAAAAGGAACTGAACTAAATTTTAGCGGTAATATGAAGATGAAATGCCTGGTTTAAATTGGCTTGGTTTGATCTTTCATCTTTCAAAATAATTTGATTCATGTAGCGGAGTACGTTGGAATGAATTGATCTTATTAATAAAAGAAAAAAGAAATAATATCTAAGAAATTAAAATTCATTTTTTACTTTGTTTCAGAGAGTGGTGGTGTGAATCTATCTCTTCTTGGTCTTGGAATTTTAAACATCATATTTTTGGCTCTTGTTGTTTTTCTGGGAATAAAACTATCCAGGGGTGACAGTAAAGGTAAGACTTTTTTAATAAAATGATTTATTATATAAATGCAAAATTTGACAGACTAAAAACTACATATGATGGCCATTCATAATGACAAGAATCTTATTTTTCCAAAGTGCCTGCATCTCAAGAGAGTCGAGTAAGTACATTATTTTCTTCTGTATGAGATCTTAAATATAGAAAGGACTGCTGACTGCATTTACAGCAATCTTTTTACTCAATTTAATATTAAATATTATTATAATTAATTAAAATATTAGTAAAATTATAATAATAAAGTTTCAAATATTAAAATGTTAGGACTTTTGGTTTATATTATGCCATATCATGTCATTTTTCTCTTTTAATATTAGAATGAAGACACCCTGAATTATGCAGCCATTAGTTTTGGTCAGAAACCTCTGAACAGTAGAAGAGCCAAAGCAAAGACCAGTCAGGACCAGTCTCTGTACGCACAAGTCAGATCACACCAGTAGCATTCACAGGTTTAGAGGTGCATATAACTTCTACAATGTTTACATGTTTTCATTATTATCTTGTAACAAAACATTGGACCCAATCCATTTAATTTGTCAGAATAATTTCAGTAATTTCTACTCCATTTTTAGTGATTTTCTTTATCTGAAATTAAATTCAAAGTACAGTTCGGTAATGTAAAGTGCAATTAATTTTTCACTGCTGACACCACCGTGATTTTTGTTTTCAGTAAATTCATCTATAATGCTATAATGCTTATTAGGATCATATCTAGGATTTTTCCATAAAATGAGTGTAGTTAACAATCTCATCAAAATATGAATTGCAAAATGATCGCTAAAGGTGACCATATTTAAATGCAATTTAATGTTTAAATACTGCGCTATTTAGGCTTTGTACTCTATATTGTTAGACATTAGAATTTGTTCGGCATAGTAAGGATAATTGTGGGAAAGAAAGGTAGTGTGTGTTTGTGTGCCCATGTTTTTTTGTGGATTCATGCATGTATGTTATTAGACTGTGTGTTCTTTTCTGGAAATAAAATGTTCTTCATTTGCATCTTTTAAATTACAATAAATGTATATGTGTATGGTCATATTGTGATGTTTGAGAATCACAAGAAGAAACAATAAGGGTTGAGAGAGAATTTATATAGTAGTAATATGTTGTTTAGATTTATTTTAAGCATGAATAAGTACTTTTTTAACCGAAGGAAAATTTTCAGTTACTTGTTAATGATAATGAGTTAATGATATTTGGAGTGCTGCTTCTACCAATTCAACAGTGGAAAATAGGATATTTGGCTTATGGCTATTTTTTTTTTTTATTAACTCAGAAAGATTTGAATTGATATCCTGATTAGCACTGAGATGTATGTACATGGAGGATAATTTGTCACTTGAACGGCCCAAGATTAGGATTTTATCATGATTGGTGACAATTTCCCCCATGAATTCAGAAAATTCATTAAGAAAGTCCTTATTTCCATGAGGTGGCCTATATATACTTGCAAAAACCACTGGTTGTCCAAAGCGAGTAAAAACAACTGAACTTCAAAACTACTATGAGTCCTAGTGGATAAAGAACGACAGAGGTGAGAGTCTTTAAAAACTGTCACTTCTACCCATCCCTTGCTTGTGGACAGCCAAGCACCGGACCTCACTCATCCTCCTCCTTCGCAAGATGGCAGCAGTGGGCTGTTCGAGAATGTCAATAAAGGCCCTATTCACTGCCTGGGGCATCTGGTGGCCACAGCGTCACTTACACCGCTCAGCCTGTTGCTTATGCTTCAGTACTGGATTTATGTCCAAGTCCTGAGGTGGACGTACAAGCGCCACTCACTGAGTCCAAGTAACACCAGCTTGTCACCAAACCCTCACCACGTGGTCAGATCTTGCATTCCTCTGTGCAGATCTCCAGGCATGCTGTGGTTCACACGGATGCCTCCACTTCCTCCTTTGGAGTCAGAAGTTCCTGAGGTCACTTCAGTGTACATTTCTTTTGGAAACTGCATTGATATGTACTTATTGGTACGTATTTCATGTATCATGAAAAAGTGCCCTCAGGTATGTTTTTGCCATGAGTCCAAAAGGCAAAATATAAAAATGTATATATATATATATATATATATATATATATATGCGCATAATATATAGAGTGCATTTCTTTATTTCTTTATTATTATTTTTTTTTTTTGTCATACGTTCATTTCATAAATGAGGTCCATTGACACTAAATGACCTTTCACACACAGTGGAAAACCTGAGGTATGGACAAAGGATCTAAGGGACCGGGCAGGGGAGTAAGGGTGGAGAAGATTGGAAAAACATGATGGTGCAAAACTGTTTAATGCCTTCCATGTTGGAAGTAATATCCCAAAGTGAATACATTATATCACGGGGTAATCAGTCAAGATCATGCAGTAGAGAAGTAATGTAAGCAGAACACATGGTGGAGTTGAGAGCTAAGATTTTAATATTGGGGCAGGCCAAGAAATAGAGCACTGCAATAATCCAGAAGTGTGTGTTCACAGTTGTCAGATTAAAACTGTCAATCCCACATACAGCATTTAAATGATTGCTGTCAAATTCTTTGTGATATTGGTTTTGCAATGACTGGAGAAGGGAGGAAGCCATGAGATGTGGTTCTTCTCCAGTGACTTGCTTGTACCACAGTTTCATGCTTAAATGTTCTGTTGGGATGAAGTAAAGTACTGTCATATGATTCTGTTCAGTTAGCACTATCAACCAATTCCTCGGCCTGACACAGTTCTGCAAACACCACAATTGAAACCACAAATCATGCAGTATGCTTAAATACAAATGAACATTTGATATAAGCATTATTTTATGAGTAAGGTATTCTTGCTTTTCATTCATTTTACATAAACAACCTACACAAAAAAGCTTCTTAACATTGGCCTCATTAACCCAATAGTTGTGTTCTCTCTCACTGTGTCTTTTATAGTGACAGGTTTTATTTAATAGATGTCTTTATAATTACCCTTCAGATGTAATTAACCCCTCAGCATACCTGTCTGTCTGTGGGTCTGTCTATCTATCCACATAACCACTGTATTCACCTAATTATTGTACATTTAGCTGAAAAGTTTATTTGCCATTTGTTAATGTTAAGGCTTGTTATAAAAAAAAAAAAAATTAACCCCTCAAACTTTTGCATGTGCCATTGAGACACAAAAGTATGGCAGACAAGATAAAAAAGTATCAGTTTGACATCATAGCCATGTGCTTTCTGAAAATAAAAGAAAAATTAGTTAAGTCAAATTCTCCACTCCATAACTTTACTACTTATTTATGTGCTCTGGGAGCTTTCATGTGCTTTGTAGGACACAAAGTGCAAATCAACCAAATCTGCTGGGTGAAACTGAAAATTTGCATTTGAATATGAGTGTTGAGACATTGTGGTGCAAATTTTGTTGAGGTGAACTATTCCTGTAAAAAAAAAAAAAAAAAAAAAAACTATAACTATAAAGCGTGAAATGTAACCCAAAAATGTGTGTCTCTGTCCATGGTGCTGAAATCATACTTATGTCAAGGTGTGTTTCAACAGAACACATCCACCTGTCTTTGATTAGAATAATTCATTAATAATAACCTGATTTATAAATGATAACAAGTTTATATATATTATATATTCTATATAGATATAGATATATATATATATATATATATATATATATATATATATATATATATATATATAGATATAGATATATATATAGATAGATAGATAGATAGATAGATAGATAGATAGATAGATAGATAGATAGATAGATAGATAGATAGATAGATAGATAGATAGATAGATAGATAGATATACAATAGCAATTGTAAGAGAGTGAAATTGTTACACCACACTGTAGGCCTATTATAATGCCATTAGCCTAAAACATGAGAAGGTCAAAAATCACTTGAGTTGCAGTTTAGTTAGCCACTCTCACGCTTTAATCATACAATCATAAGAGGCTCAGTGGAAAGTTTCAACCACAGAGGTGTTAGGTATCTCATTCTTTCCATTTTTGATCTTAGTGGGTGACTGCAGTTTGGCCGTTGTTGTTTTTTTTTTCTTTCTTTCTTTCTTTTTTGGCAGGGCTCATAGTCCAAAACCACAAGTGTATAAGGTGTCATGCTGCTGCTTTTACCAACATCAGACAACAGAGAAAAAGTAATTTTGTACTGGTTGATAAAACTGCTTGATTTTTGAGTTGTGACAAAAAAAATAAAAAAATAAAAGTGTTTGGAAATAAATGTGTCACAAAACAATGTTTCGATGGTTTACATGTTGTGAAGTCATACTTTACATCTTTTATTTTTGAGAGAGGACACAACATACATATGCCTACTTAAATAAACAACATTTTGTTTTTCTGCTCAACTGGCCTGTGTTGTAACCTTTCTGGCCAGAGGACCAGTAGCCTACTGATTGAACCTGGTTTCACCCAATTTTTACTTTCTCCATTTCTGTCACCGATGTAGTTATGTTTTCTTGCTACTGTCACCTTTGTCTTGCTTAGTTACGGATGCTTGACTGATTGCACAGACACTATTCGAGAGAGCTGCACTGGATGATGGCATCACTGATTCATCATAGAACTGAATTTAGCTGAAAAATTATTCTTTGTTATTGACCTCTTGCATTATTGACTAACTATTTCCCTGTTTGACCCTGTAAAACTGCTTTGACACAATCAGTATTGTATGAAGCGTATACAAATAAAGGTGGAAATTTACATTTTTGTGCAGTGTAGACCAACCGCATATAACAGTTATCACTAATGTAATGGTAGACAAAAAAAATTTAACTATTGCTAATCTAAAAACTGAACTAAAGCTCAATCTTTGTGTGTTGGTCTGCTGAAGTTCACCTCACCAGGGCTCATTCTGCACTGAACTGCTATTTCCTGTCACTCCCTACAGGAAATGATTCTTTGTTTCTAACCCCTGACACTTTATTTGACAAAAGGCTGCTTTTGCTCAAACACAGTCGTGCGGTTTGAGGGGTGGTTGGTCTACACTCGCCATGCTCACCTTAAATGCATCTAATAAAAAAAAAAAAAAAAAAAAAAAAAAAAAAAAGGTTAATACGCTAATTACAACTTATTTAATGATCCTCTAAAACATAATTTATTCACAGATTTCACTTACTGTGCACAATTTTGTTATTTAGCTGGTACCTACACATATATATTTTTCTTACAGATATTGCACTCCTCATTATGAATTTCCTGTTTATATGCACAATAAAAAATAAAAGATAAAACGTTAGTTTTGTTGTTGTCGCCCAGCAGCAATGTGCCATTACACTTCTACATTTGAATGGAATATGCAATGAATAACAAATTAAATTTGTCTTACATCATACATTATTGGACTGATTTTAGAAGATTCAAAATAATGGACAACTATTTAACTATCTAGATCAGAAGTTTTATGAAAGGGGAAAAAAATCAAGATATATAAGAAGTAAGTTTATTAACATAATTGTATTACTTTTTAACATTACAATTTCAACTTTAGATGACACTCTAGTTCTGTACAGTACATATTATAGTCTGCTTTAATACAGATGGGCACATGTACAGTGTAAAAGCCACACCCCCTTCAAATAAATAAAGCTGAATTTAATTCTTCTCAGTTGAGCTGATTTGACTGGAATGTAAACATGAATTTGTCTTCGAAACATACTTTGATGCTCTTTTTAATAGGTAAATATACTTTTATAATTTTTGCTATAGAATTTGGGACACTGACAGAATGACAGTGTTTGCCATGAATTGAATAAATATACATTAATATGTATAGCTACTATATACTTATACTGTACTATATGCTATAATAAAGTTAATGTTCTATAAAATCTGTTTAAATTAATAATTTGCCATTACATTGTCATTTAATTTTTATCTTAATATATTTAGCTAATGATTATGTACTTACATATTCAATTCCCTCAGAGTTTTAATGGGATTGTTCAATCAAAAATTTACTCACCCTTATGTTGTTACAAATAATTGTTACCCTGTTTTTTTCTTCGTGGAATTGAAAAGTAGTTATTAAGAAATGTTTCAGTGATTTTTTTTTCTGTAAAATTTTTCAATCATTTATTTTAAATTTTTTTGTACAGTTTTTTTCACCAACGGTCAACATGATGTTATTTTATTATTTTGTTCTTCTGTACAATTTTTCACCAACGGGCTTCATAATATGTTATTCTGAGTTCCACGGAAGATATAAAATATACAATAAAACATATCATAGAAATTACTTTGTAACTTTGAGCCATGCTCAGTTATTTTTGACATGGTGCAACACATTGTTTAGATGCAATGTAAATGCAAAATGCAGCTTACCTTTGAATCTGAATTAATGTCTTTATCTTTGCCCTCATAACATTTTATTTTTTTATTTTTTTAGGTATCATCTTTCTAAAACAAGCATCTTTAACTTTTGTGAAAACTGTGAACATTGGAACGACTGTCACTCTTTTGTGTTCCAACATCTTGAAAGAGCCCAGCTACATAGCCTGGTTCAAGAAGACAAATGATTCTCTCCCGCTTTGCATTGCTACTCAATATGTGAGTGACAAACCACCAGACCCCATATATTTGAATGGATTTAACAAGAATCACATAGAGATGTCAGTGAACAGAACATTTTCTTCCTTGAAGATTGTAAAAGTGGACATCTCTGACTCTGGAATTTTTTACTGTGGAAGCTTTTTGACAAACCACATGATGTTTCACGACAAAACACAGTTAGTGGTAGTAAATGGTAATTTTTAAAACTTCATTCCCTCAGTATCTATTATAATTCCAAATATTTTCATATTCCGTGTTGTTACTATTCAGTTACCATTAATTACTTTGTATTCTATTTTATCTTTAAAGAGACTAATCATTCTGAAGAGGATATTGCAACTGTGGATTGTGGTATGTGTCATACATTACAATTTAGCACTAAAATTTGGCACACATTCATTGCATTTTTTATTTCTAGCTTGCAATGATCTTGTTCTCTTTGTTTCTGAATGGTTTTAACAGGGGCAGCTGAAGAATCTTTGAGATCCTGCCATCTCTATTATACACTGACACTGATTCTGAGTGGCTTTTTTCTTTTCCTTCCCACTGTATTTGTGATTATAGTCTTACTCAGACTGAGGGACAGAAACAAGCAGAAGGGCATGTTAACAACTTTAAATACACACTAAAATATACAATAAACCTTTAAAATTTAGATCTTAACAAAACAAGTGCCCTGGGATTGTAATAATGATTGATTTTCTTGTTTTTCTTAGATGCCCATTTTCAGGGTCTTGATGAAGAGATGCACAATTACTTGCAAAAGGTATTTTTTCATATATTTATTTATTCATTTATTTTATCACAATAAAAATAAATTTACAGTAGAGATCAAAATTAGAGAATAATACATAAATACTGGTATTGCAACAAAAACCTTTATTTTGTGGAAAACGCAGAGATCAAAATTAGAGAACCACTGTAGCATGAAAGAAAAGAAAAAAAAATAGACGGTTGCATATGTCAAAAATTAGTATGAATTATAGAGACACCCCGTTTTTAATGAGTTCAGCACATCTGTGGCCGCTGGACATCACTATATATATATATATATATATATATATATATATATAATTATTTTTTTTCCTTCAGCATCAAGATATAGACTTGCACTGTGCACCAGTAAGTTTTGCAAAGAAGTTGAACAGGTCACCTGGGAGAAATATGAGTGGCGTGGAGACTCATGTTGTCTATGCTGAAATAAAATGATTTACAGATTATTAAAAGATTGTTCTTTGTGGAGACTGGTTAACATATGATATGTCACCAAAACGTGAAATTCTGATTGTGTGTTCTTAGTGGTGAGTTAAGGTGTGTTGTGTTAAAATTATAATGTACATTCTTTAAATACATAATAATACATTTTCTTGGGATTTTCTGCTTCAAATGGCAAAATACTGTGTATTGTGTATTTTCTTTCATCAATAGTTTAAGGATTATTTTAATCAGAGAGTACACACTTGAATGACGTATAAATCACAACATGGTTTTATTTCCATAACTAGGTCTTATTTAATTGCTTTTAATGCATCTGTGCCATCTTAGTAGTGTAAAGACAGCATTAAGTAAGCAAAATCTCAAGCTCTACCAGTGTCTGTGGACTGCAGTTTGAATGCCATGTGGCTGATAGATTTAAATTCAAGAGTAGGCTCTTGTTGGGTTATTCCAGAAAATTTAACTCCAAGCCAGTTAAAAAGCAAATATATGAATTAAAACTATAATATTATTCTCCTTAAGTTTGGGTGGTGGTATTCTCCACCAATTTGGGTGGTGTTGGCGCAGTGGATAAGACACATGCCTTTGGTATGAAAGATCCGGGTTTGAATCCACTGTGAGACACCAATGTGTACCTGAGGCAAGACACTCAACCCTTAGTTGCTCCAGAGGCGTGCGACCTCTAACATATATAGCAACTGTAAATCACTTTGGATAGAAGCATCAGCTAAATGTAAATAAATAAATTCATTTGCATCTTTATTTGTTTTGTGATAGATATTCTCTGAGAAGTGAATTTGAAAGGAGTGGATTATATTCTTGCATTTCATTCCAGTAAAGTCAAATAGACTAGTCTTCTGTGAGTCAGTGTGAAAAGACAGCAGATGCCGATACAGTGTGATTGCAATAATTTATTTACTGATTGTACTAGAGGTAATTGACATGCAAAGGATTTTTCTCTGCAAAAAAAAAAAAAAAACTAACCAATGCCAGAGTTTTAATCTTATTTGTAGTGTTGCATATTTATTTATATATTTATATGGCTACTTACAGTAATAATTATCTGACAATCTGCTATTTTAATACATTTATAAATAGCGATGGGGATTTTGACAAATCCCAATCGAGTCTTTTGTATCTGATGACCAAAAGTCTTTTGAATGTGTTTACTAGATATTTCAAATTAAATTTCCTCCAAAAGGCAGCGTTCAATGACCATCTGTTATGTGACTCAATGAATCATTCAATTGATTTGTTGAAAAGTCACAAACAAAACGGCTCTTATTATGGTTTATTGGAATTCACTAACTAGTTCAGTACTAACTCAGTGAGTCAAACCTGGAATGGTCAACATACTAAGGCAGCATAAATCTACAAGGAACCAGGTACAAATCAAAATGCATGACTCCTTTGTAATTAAAAGATTAGTTTAATTCCAGAAAAAAAATTCCTGATAATATACTTTTAAGAAATGAAGGGTTCAGGGGAAAACATTCTAGAAATTTTCTCCATATAGTGGACTTCAGTGGTGGCCAACAGGTATGTGATAAAATTTCGAATTGGAGCCTGTACTCCATCAATTCTGACACTCAAAGATGACATTTTTAGCTCCTTATGTAGCTGATTCTGTGCTGGTTTGTATTGTTTTCCTCCAGTTATCCCTTTGCTTTGCCTCCAGCTAACTCTGTGACAAAATTGTGACATCAGCACTAAAAGGGTCTAAATTTGGTTTCAACGGCAACAACATAAACAAACTTAATTACATTAGCTAGAAAGTTAAAACTATGTCTTGTCTGGCTGCCAAGCGTCTCTTTGTATAGCAGTGATCCAGAAATAGAGGTTTTGGTTACGGCCTGTACACACAGCAACACTGAGCTCACAAACGCTGCTTTATCAGGCATTACAGGCAAGATTAAATAAAAAGGACATCGAAAATTAGTTAGAGATACAGTGATATAAAAACACTTACACCCTGTTTTTATTTTGAAACGTGCAGTGCTCATGTTTATTCAACGAAGTCTAAGCCTTTTGGAAAATATATTTGTGATGGTCAGGTTTGATATTGTGGCGGGTTGCCACAAATAAATCAATGTATGGAAAACACTGGGTTACATCCCACACCATAGCAACCTGAGCCCAACTTCAGTCTACTCATCACCTTAAAGTGCCTCTATTATGCCTTTTCAAATATTACCTTTCATGCAATGTGTCATGTAACTGCATGTGAACATAAACTATATGCAAAGTTGTGAACCCAAAAGAGCATAATAAATAAAGTTATTGTCTGTCAAAAAAAAAAAAAAGAGTCCTCAGGAATCCGAATCGTATTCTGTTACGTCTCTACCTCACAAAGTAAAACATTTGCATAATGTCTGCCCACATTCTAAGTCACAAACTTGCCCACCCACAAACAGTGACATTTTTGGGTAGTTAACATCATGTGGAGAAGACGCTGTATCCTACACTGTGAGAGTAAATTTGTTTTATCACATCTTATAATTACTACAAACTTGTTAATACTTGACACATACCAATGGGAAACGTCTTCCTGTCTTGCCTGTGAATCAGTCTATTTTCGATCAACCAGTTCAACTGTTTCATTATCAGACTCTGGCTCAAATTGGAAGGTACAATCGATACCATCTTTTCTATGTTTTGACAAGTCTACAGGGCTGTCATTCCATCATGGCAATCAGGGCCCGCTCAGGTTCTGTTGGGGCCCTAGGCAAGATTTTTTTTTTTTTTAATGCTAGATTATAATCCTAGTCATGGTCTTTTTCAAAAGACATTTAGACAATTTTTGGTGAATTAAAATCAAGCGGTAATGTAAATTAAATTAAAACAATAAAATGTATTTATTTAAAGAAAATAAAGTCAAATCTAAATAAGCAGTTAACTCAAGCAAACATGTTCCACGGTGTCAGTGTTGCCAGTTAAGATGTTCTAAAAGCAAAATTGCATGCGCCATGCATAATTGATGTGTTATGATATGTATTATAATTATGTCATGATGCAGAAAGTGTGTAAATTAGTCCAATATGACATGTTGTAAAATCTTGATTTTAAAACATTATTTTGATAAGTTTGATGAACGATCAGTACTTATATTATATTTACTGTCAGAAATTATTTAGCATAATATATGGGTGTAGGAGTGCACGATGGTCACAAGCACTGTTGGGAACGTTACTTTAAAAAAGTAATTAGTTATACTCACTACTTTTTCCAAAAAGTAACTGAGTTAGTAACTGAATTTCTCTATATTAAAAGTAACTCTTTACCAGGGAAAGTAACTATTTGCGTTACTGTAAAAAAAAAAAAAAAAAAAAAAGTTGCAATATGTCAAAGATTTTTTTTTTTTTTAGCAGTTTTCAAGTCAGTTGAAATGAATAGAACAGACAGGTGTTCGTGCATAACTTTCAATATTTATTGCACGTCAACAGACAGCAAGAGTTTTATCCTGCACTTCAAGTATTATCTTTGTAAGAAAAGTGTTTTTGGCCACTTTGTAGATGCGGGTGTATCACATTACATGTACACATTACATGCACGTTCTTGCCTTTGACCGCAATGAATTTGAAGTAGCGCTTATATCTCCACCTTGAAAATGCCAACTTTACATCGGATTGCTCCTGACTCGCCATTTCTGCTGCTGCTGCGCTAATCTCTCTGTAGCTGTTGCGTGTGTGTGTGTGTGTGTGTTCGGCGCAGCTGGCGCTGGCGCGTGTCGGCATGTGTGTAAAAACACTGGCTCTGATTGGCTACCATGAAACATATGACTCTGTCTTAGCCAATCATAATCGCTTATCTCGTTTTTAACCCACCTCCTCACTCGCTGTCTGAGCCGGCAGGGGTGCGTTCGGATTACATAGTTTATTAAATCAATGCATAGTAACGCACCGCATTTGACGTTTAGTAACGTTAACGGCGTTGTTACGACGGGAAAATTAATTAGTTAGATTACCCCGTAAGTGAAAAAATAACGTCGTTACCTAACGCCGTTCTTTTAAACGCCGTAATTCCAAACACTGAGGGACACACTTACAAAAAAAAAAAAAAAAAAAAAAAAAAACAGTCATTTTGCACCCTAGGCAACTGCCTATGTCACCTATGCTACAGGTCGGCCCTGATGTCAATAAGCGTTTCATCTCCAACACATGCTGTACGTGGTAGACCAATCCAGAGGCAATCTCTCTAGGCTCTGGACCAATCACAAAGGACTGCGGCATCTGGCCAATCAGTGAGGGTTTACAGAAAGGAGGGGTTTAGAGAGATTAATTCTTTGAACTGCTTAGCACAAGATGTTTACAAATCATTTAGAAATGAGGAAAATTTTAATCTATTTTTTAAGAAAACAAATGTTTATAATTAAATTTTTTTATATACATTGCATGCATGTAAACCTGTTTTAAGAGACTCATTATATATAATACTGTGTTTGTAATTGGTGCCATATTACAGTACTTGTCACTAGCCAGACCAATAAACATACACAGAGCGGATGTTTAAAGTTTTTGCTGATTTTTACTTAAAATTATGGAATAGGTTCTGACAAAAATGTACACATGGAAGGGTTATTTTATTCCAATAATGGAGACAAGAATTTATTTATTTATTTGCTCTTTTGTTTTTATGGCAATGGTGCATGTGTGGTTTTGAGAGAAAGGTGTGAAAACAAGCCAGTGGGTCAGTCCTGTGGTTGGAAAATGATCAAACCATGTTGTGTGCAAATCACTCTTGCAAAAGTATGCACAGAGGTGTAAATAAACACTCTTATTTACTTAATTATTACTCATTAATACTTATTTATAACTTCTACATATCTTGTGTAACTTGCTACAGCTGAATTGGGTAAATTTACGCTCTACATGTATTTTGGAAAATTACAGGTAAAATTGCATTTTGATCCAAATTAATACTTCTAATATTTTATTATAATATCATATAAAATAATATAATATATGGTTAATACTGTTTTATTGTGTTAATGTCAGTTTTAAATTTAAATGTTTCTCCGCTGATGTTCACCACAGAAGTTATGAGTCTGTACTGAGCAGCTTCTTCCTGTCAGTCACTCTACAGGAAATGATGTCATACACTGAGGCCTCTGACTGGAACTCTTGTTTAACATCAGATCTTCTCCTTATATGGACAAAATGAATCTGTTTAAGCCTGACTCTGTGTCATAGCCCTTAGTCCTCAACAGTCAAGGCGCAAGTGTTTTGGCATTTTAATATAGTTTAAAACCCATTTACTGTAACAGATATAATTTGTTGTATCACCAGTTCTGACTGTTATTCAACATAGAAACATGCAGCATTCAAATATGACTAATTCCTTATAGTACACAAAACACGATGCATCTAGGTAGGATTATGACTGGGCATCATTGATCAAACTAAGCATGATCAGCAACCTTCCACTGGTACCTTTTAACACACAACATGCAAGACCCAACACACAACACTCAACATAGTCAACTGATGGTAAGCTAAATTACTTATTCTGAATCCAGTGCAATAAAAATATTTTGCCAATGAAGTTAAGCACTGCTATCAATCTAAAGATTACGCTAAATATTATGTTTTTAAGCAATATATTACATTTAATGTATCATAATTACTGTTTCATATCAGACCGATGATGCAGATAATGTGAATTATGCAGCTTTGAGCCTTCAACAAAAACCCTCCACCACTAGAAGACCCAGAAAAAGAAAATCACAAGACAATTCAGTATATGCACATGTGAGATATCAAATAAATTTTACTTAAATTGAAAGGTTCAAGTATTCAAAGGTTTCTGTTTAGAATAAACAGTTTAGAAGTTTTCAGAAATCAAGACCACAAGATTGTACAAGCTGTGAACTTACCAGTTCTCTCCAATTCACTCCCATGCCCTCAGCTGACAGCTCCTTTCTCCCTCACCTCAAACCAGGGGAGGAATCTAAGGAGGACGAGGCTATTAGCTCAAGCCCACAAGTCTGCTCCAGTGTCGGCTCCAACCCCTAAGTACACTCCAGAAATGGATCCAGTTTACACGTCCAGCCCAAAGAGGACTACAGACCCAAGTTATGCCCAGAGAGGTCTCCTTTTCCCAAGTTAACCCAGATAGGCCTTACCTCGGGGCTTTATAAGTAATAAGCAAGATTTTAAAATCTATACGATGCTTGATAGGGAGTGCAGTGTTGACAGAACAGGGCTAATATGGTCATACTTTTTGGTTCTAGTAAGAACTCCTTATACAGTATATATTTATTTATTTTTTTTCAAAATTTCAGTAATTATATTTTTGTGTTGCACAATGAAGCAATTCTACAGCAAGCAATACTATCCATTAACTCAAACATGACATTTAATTTTTCTAGGCAGCTCAGATAATGCAGATGTCGAGATTCAGAATCATCTGAAGATTGTTCAAGCTGGACACAGTGTTGTTAACTTCATCTGTATTTTTCCACTGCCACTGTTGCTTGGGTCAAACAAAGAGCTGGAAGGAAACCCGTTTTGATTGCGTCATCATATCAGGCATTATCTGTTGTGTTTGAAAATGTGAAATTACTTTAATTTTTAATTAAGGTTTTCAGACTTATATTTTCTTAGAATATAACTGCTCTGGTTATAGGAATTTTAAACTGTTTATCAGTGATTGTGATCATATTTCTGGGCACATAACTCATAATTGTGCATGTAGAGATGGAAAGGTAGGAATTACTGCTTAACATTTCTCTAATATGTGACCAAATCAACATTCTTCAATGACAGTGCAGTTCTGTATTCCAGTTCTTGTTGTTATTTAAGATGGGACTCAGAATATTCAGACTGTTCACTTAAAGGTAAGCAGTTAAATAATTAAAGTTTTAAACCATATGTTACTTACAATTCAATATAAATGTTTTTATTGGCAATATATTTGACTGAATATAATATCATAGTTGTTCTAGGATGAAGACAAACATGCTATGTATGTAGTATGGAGCCAAAAGAGTCTCAATAAAGATAAATGCACACACATAATTCATAAATACACACATAGGATACACAAATGCGCACAAAATTCACAAATGCACACACAACATTTATAAAACACAGAACATTCACAAATGCATACAAAATTCAGAAATGCACACAAAATTCAGAAATACACACACAATTCAGAAATGCAAACAACATTTACAAATGCACTCAAGATTCACAAATGCACAGGACAAGATTCAGAAATGTATTTCTGATGCACACACACATATATATTGATTTACAAACTGCTTGCGGTCTGTGAACTTCACTGCATTTGTGTGTGAATTTTGAGACTCCCCTGGCTTGGCTCAACACACAAATGCCTTTTTTTAACAGGGAATGATCTGCAACCAATCAGATATCTCCCTGGTTTGAGCCAATCACAAGAATGCACCCCAGGTGGGGGATTGTTTACCCAAAGCCAATCAGCGAACGACTCACTTTCCTCAGTGAATGACTCACTTTCCTCATGCAGCGAACGACTCACTTTCCTCAGTGAATGACTCACTTTCCTCACGCAGCGAACGACTCACTTTCCTCAGCGAACGACTCACTTACCTCACGCAGCCGGCGACTCACTTTGCGCAGCCGGACACCCACTTTGCGCAGCAGGAGACTCACTTTCCGCAGCCGGAGAGTCACTTTCCTCTCGCAGCGAACGACTCACTTTCCTCATCGAACGATTCACTTTCCTCACGAGTCACGTAGCGAACGACTCACTTTCCTCACTCAGCGAACGACTCACTTTCCTCAGTGAACGATTCACTTTCCTCACCCAGCAAAGTTGAACAAACAATTCCCTTTCCTCACACAGCCATCAACTCACTTTGCGCAGCCGGAGAGTCACTTTCCTCTCGCAGCGGACCACTGACTCTCTCTTCCTGTAGGGACCGAATATTATAATTTAAGTGACTTCTATATTGCATCCAAAAGAATATTTAGATATATTTAAATATTCAAAAAGGTGTAAAACATTTTTTTAAATAATTGCCTATTGCAAATTTATGAATCCATGGTTAACTTTTTTTCTGCAGTCACAGTCTGGGCTATATGTACTGAGACATTTTTAAATTTATATTTTGTAAAAAATGAAAAAAAAAATAAACCTGAATTGTAATCTAAACATCTGTATTTTCATACAATTTCATAAATAAGTAGGCTATAATATGCCGCACCACAGGCATATCACGCTGTGTGAACGCGTTCATGTGATTGGTTTATAAGTAAACAATCCCCCACGTGGAGTGCGTTCTTGTGATTGGCTAAAAGAAGGGAGACATCTGATTTGTTGCTGATCATTCCATGCATTTGTGTGTCAAGCCAAGTCAGAGGAGTCTCAAAATTCAAACACAAATGCAGTGAAGTTCACAGACCGCAAGCAGTTTGTAAATCAAGATATATATGTGTGTGCATCAGAAATACATTTGTGAATCTTGTCCTGTGCATTTGTGAATCTTGAGTGCATTTGTAAATGTTGTTTGCATTTCTGAATTGTGTGTGTATTTCTGAATTTTGTGTGCATTTCTGAATTTTGTATGCATTTGTGAATCTTCTGTGCTTTTTAAATTTTGTGTGTGCATTTGTAAATTTTGTGCGCATTTGTGTATCCTGTGTGTGTATTTATGAATCATGTGTGTGCATGTATGAATCCTGTGTGTGCATATGTGAATGTAGTGTGTGCATTTATCTTTATTGAGACTCTTTTGGCTCCATATGTATTATACTGCTTTGAGCTTTCAACAAAAGTCCAGCGCTTCTAGAAGACCCAGAAAAAAAATATACAAGATAATTCAATATAAGCACAAGAGAAAAAGATACATTTTAAAATTAAATTCTCAGTTGTACACAAAAATTGTACACATTAATTTGATAAAACCAACAGACCTTTTTATCTCTAAATTACACAAAACTAATATATATATATATATATATATATATATATATATATATATATATATATATATATATATATATATATATATATATATATATATATATATATATATATATATATATATACATATATATTATGTATATCAAAATTATACATAAAACAAAGATTATTGGAGTACTGTTGGAGTACTATAGTAGTAATATATTATTTAAGTTATTTTTACTTCAAAATGTTGTGTTTAATTCAGTGTGTTACTGGCTGTTTCTTTGTAATTAATTGTGAGATTTACTAGCAATTTCCTGAATTGAGTAAAAATAGTTTCTAGACAAACATTTTCAGTGTAAGTTAAGTTATTACTGAACTCACCGACATGTAATTTTAAGCTACCCTTATGGACCCTTATTTTTTTATTCTATTTGTTTATTTTTGTGTCAACATGTTTTACTAGATTTTAGGATCAGCACATGCTAACATATATCAATTTTAGATTGACTGATTTGTTGGAAAAGACTGAAGCTGAGAAGATCTAGAGAAGGCAAAATCCCTGTCCGTGGTACTGAAATGTGACAATTGTGATTAATGCATTGTTTTCTAGTTTGGCAGACTAATGATTTAATAAGGTAATTAGATTATACATTGTACTACTCTACTACTGCACTATCACATGCTGATGATGTTTACTCATGACAACTACATTAATTATTGTCAGTATATACCTCTCATGTGTCTAGAATAAAGTGTTAGCAATATTTTCATATAAACATTAAAGATAAAGTTGCAGAAGTATATTTATTGGCCAATATGGTGATACCCTTGTGGTCCATTAATCAAAAACTAAATAGCTATTATATATACTTGCATGTAATAGTCATCACTTCGGTCTGATTTGTGATGTTTTGTCTTGGTGTCTGTGTGCATTGTCTCTGAGCACATGGGTCATTTCTGTTGAGAGCCGGATACATTGCTCCAGTTACTCCCTACACATTACACTCTCATTCGGGGAGTTCACTTTGACGCTGCATCCCAAATTATGCTCTGGTTGGTGTGACTTTGACGCTGCGTGTCTGATGACGCTAGGATCTGTCCCTGCTGAGAGGTTCTTTCTTGGCCCTGTGAACTTGGTGTGATCTTCCATTTTGTGTTCCTGTTGTTTTCCCTATTTGCTCAGTGAGGGTTTAATAAACTTTTTTGTTACCTGCTACTGAATCCTGTATTTCCCTGACATAATGATTCAAATAAATAAACATAAATAAATAATCAGTCATATATGGGACAGCATTAGCCTGCATCATGTTTTTAAAGAGAGTTTAAAAAAGTGATGCTGCCCAGTATTATTGATAAATGTCTCATAAAGCCCCATAAGACCAAAATATTAGGCTGTGAGACCTGTACTAAAATCAAGTGAAGCTATTTAAAAAAATTCAAAATTTATGCTAAAAAGGGTTGCGGGTTTGAATTTTGGGCTGGCAATACCACTACTGAGCTGCCCTTGAGCAAGGCACCGAACCCCAACTGCTCCCCGGGTGCCGCAGCATAAATGGCTGCCCACTGCTCCGGGTGTGTATTAACTGCTGTGTGTGTGTGCACGAATTATGGGTCACCGTACATGGGTCACCGTACATGGCTGTGTCACTTTCTTTGTAAATTATGTCCTCTTTGAACACAGCTAAAAACATTTAAGATTACCGCTATTTCCATTATTTTATTGCCTCCATTTTCCTAAATGAAAATGTTAAAATTGTATGATTATTTAATATTTTATGTTTATATTTTATTAAAGTTAATAAAGCATGTTCATTTAAATACACAGCATAGTAAAATGGGAAATTAATTTGTGTCCTGTTAAATGCTCACATTTTAACTTGTAAGCCCAGTTGAGCACATAAGGTGTTTGTAGTGTTTAAATAAACTTTTCCTATTATTACGATGTGTTTGTCACCCAGCAGTAATCATTGATAGGTGTGAAACTCATCAGTGGGTCAGTCCTGTGGTTGGAAAATGCTCAAACCACACTGTGCACAATCATGCATGCAAACATACACATACAGAAGCACAGAGGTTCACAATAACCTCTTGCAAGTAAAATAGTTACAGTTTGCACTCTTCATATACATATTTGGGGAATTCTTCATCGGATCAAAATATTTTATATTAATCTACAAAACTTGTAAAAAAAATTATATATATATATTTTCATGTCTAAAGTTAAATGTTTCTCCGCTGATATTCATCACAGCTGTTCTCAGTCCGTTCTACAGGAAATTATATACTTTCTTTTCTCTTCTGACTGGTGCTCTAGTTGACCTAACATATTCTTACATGGACATATGCTGACTTTGTGGAGGAGTCTGTGCTTCGTGGTATTTGAGCAAATACACTTGATGGGGCCCCTACCACCGCAAGCACCTGTCAGCTTAAACACAGGAAATGTGCATTCTCAAGGCATCTTTCACAAACTACAAAGAATATCATGTTATTACATAAAAACAATACTAATATGCTGGGAGATTTGAAAATGTATGCTTTTGAATGTTAGCATCGCACATATACAGCTTGATATCTATGGGTTTTCATAGACAGTAGGTTTGTTCGGTAGCTCACAGAGTACAGAAAGATACTTGAGAGGTGAGGAGCTCTGGTTTGAATCCCGTGTAACCAAGGTTCAACAAAACAGTTCATTTCTATATATAACATTATATCATTCTACATTCTATCAACAAATCCGTTTTAACACTATCGGTAGATTTATGGTTGTGTTTGGTGTAAGGCATATTTCCAACATGATAGAGCATTTGCTTTTAGCTACAGTAGACGGATATTTGAATTCTGAACCATTGCAATACATACCAGAAGCAACAATAAAAAACACAGCACTATATACCTGTATCAAATACAAATTTGCCAGGGTTCATCGCATTGAACCCGTGTTTTAGTACCACTCAGTGAAACATTTGTTTAAATGTCTGAGTAATATAAAACCATGTATACTAGTTTTATGAAAATGTAATTATTATTATTTTTTTTTTTTTTTTTTTTACGTTTTACGACACTGTCTGTCGAAAGGATTAAAAATTTTAAAGGTCATTTGTAAGTTTGTTTGTGTGCTTTAGATGAAAGGACTGCTTATGTTACATGTGGTGTGTGTTTTTTTCCTTTTTTACACATCAAAGGCAGTCGTAGTGGGGCGTCAATCTTTTGAGTAGATCAGCTTTGTGATAAAGAGATTGCAGATACAGTATCCTCCCACTTTAGTTTAGTTTGGTTGAGTTGCATAATGAATTGATGCTTTTTTTCTTTTCTTTTTTTACACCTGAATCCAATCTTTTCATTTACTATAATCAAGTAAATCCAGCTCTGTTAAAATATTTATAGGTGAAGGGTAACTCATTCAGTCAACCAGCACAAACAAGAAGAAGAGGAGATTTATTGAGGTAACTATCTCTATTTCTACATGACACAACAATGTAGAAAACAATGACGCATTATTTTACAATATACTACGTAAATTAATAAATTTTTTACAAATATTTGTATTTTTTTATAAGGTCCCATTAGTTAATGTTAGTTTATGTATTACTAGCCCACATTAATAATCTCTGTTTTAAGTTCCAACAATGGTTGTTTTTTTTAAGAAGACTTGGGGGTTGTTTGTTGTAAATCTGAAAATTATTTAACTATTTTATCAAGCAGTCTTAGGTAGTCTATTATACTACTGGATGCAAGCTTGGTATGGCAACCTTTCAGTCTAATTAAAATCGCAGCTTGCACATCTTGTTAAAACTGCAATGAAAGTTACAGGTATAAGAGAGTAGGTACAGATCACTTCAATTAATTCATGAGTCGCAGTTTCTTAAGAATGCACAAACAATAGGGAGTGATCATAGCAATTTTTTATTTCCAATGTATAAACTTTTGCCATCAGGGAGATATTATAGAGTACCACTTTGTGGTAAGGGCAACCGTTACAAAAAAAAATATTTTTACCTGTATCTATTGATATTTTAAATAGAAAGATGTAATTATTGTAATGTGTGTGTGCTATTTTTAATAGAAAATAATGCAACAAGCTCATAATCACGACTTCATAAATGGGAAATAGGAAGTTTACGATAGTACGAGTACAGCAGAGAAGTGCTTGCTCAGCATAGTGGAGTGCATTGTTTTGTTAACTTTGTGGTTTATTTGGAGTCGTATAGAACGCAGCAACACACGGCCATCTCACAATATATTGCTGTACATATCTATCATTTTTGCTCCTCAGAAATATTCACGAAATCATGCAGCATGTATCAGAATATCTGCACTCTGGTGCCTTTAGCACAAAAGAACCAGGATTTTGGGGTTAAGATTCCCTAGTTTGAGGATACTCTAATTATTCTCCCAGATCCCGCAAACACGAGCTCTACCCGCACATCAAGTGTTGTCCCCGCGCTGCACTCTGCTGTGATGGGTCCCGCGATCATTCAGGTCTCTGATAGGAAGATGCCTGTTATAATGTTACGATCAAGGCACTGGACTCTGAGCATGACTTGTTTTTCTATAACAAACAATAAAATATTTTCTATAAAAAACATTAATGCCCTGGCAATGACAGATAGCTTGTTTTATATTAAATTTAATTAAATTAATGTTAGAATTTAAGATTTACAATAAATATTTTAACATCTACTATGTAAAATGAATACTACTGTAAAAAGCCACCTTATTTGTTTAAAAGAGTTTGCAAACCAAATGTGACCCTGGAAATTTATACATCATCTGAAATCTGAATAAATAAGCTTTCCATTGATGTATGAATGTTTTGTTAGGATCAGACTAACAATATTTGGCCGAGATACAACTATTTGAAAATCTGGAATCTGTTGGAGCAGAAAAACTTCTAAATATTGAGAAAATCGCCTTTAAAGTTGTCCAAATGAAGACTGGTTTTGTGGTCCAGAGTTGTGCCAAATGTTATTGCTCTTTTGTTCATAAAACAGAACAATACACTACTTTTGAATGCATTATAAAAAAAAAATTTGCATAACAATGTGATTAATAGCAGACAACTGTGCGATTAATTGCAATTTTACATTTTTAAATAATACCGTTGCCCAGCACTAATATTTATAATATATACAGTACAGACCAAAAGTTTGGACACACCTTCTCATTCAAAGAGATTTCTTTATTTTCATGACTATGAAATTTGAAGGCACACTGAAGGCATCAAGGGCTATTTGACCAATCGAGATGGTTTAGGGGTGAGCTGGACCGCAGACAGAAGACAAAAGGGTCAACAAGTGACTCTACAATTTTCATCATGAAAATAAAGAAAACTCTTTTAATGAGAAGGTGTGTCCAAACATTTGGTCTGTACTGTATATAATAAGACTTTTTAATTATTGTTTGTCGTGTGTTGTGTGTGTGAATGTACTACTGCAGCTGAGTCAAAAACAAATTTCCTGAAAAGGACAATAAAGTACACTCTAACTCTAATTAACAAACAAATGAACAATACATTTATTACAATATTTTTCATCTATGTTAATATTAATGAAAATACAGTCGTTCATTGTTAGTATATTAATTCACAGTGTATTAACTAATGGCAGTGTTAACAAGCACAGGTTTAGAATTTTTATAATGCTTTGGTAATTGTTGAAATTAACATTAAGATTAATAAATGCTGTAGAAGTATTGTTCATGCTTAGTTCATGTTAACTAAATTAGTTAACTAATGTAAACTAATGAACCTTACTGTAAAATGTAAAAAAAAAAAGAAGAAGAAGAATTATATGACAAACTAAACTGCATAATTTTATAATAATGCATATAATATAGCAACAATTATTTATTCCATTTTATTTCTTTCCCCTCTAGATGATTTAACCTGTTTGGAGCAGATGTGAAAAAAATGATTCAGAATTTTTTTATACTAATGCTTTACCTTTTAAAGTGTAAGTTTCTATTTTTTATTCTGTTAATTTCAGACCCACACTTAGACTAAATGAGCTAAAACAAAAAAAGTGTATAGACATCATACTTGTTTTCAATGTGTTTGAACAAATTTGTACAGTAGGCAATGCTAACTGCTCTCTTATGACATTTCTAGGCAGCTCAGATAATGGAAACATCGTGACTCAGAATCATCTGAAGATTGTTCAAGCTGGAGACAGTGTTAACTTCACCGGTATTTTTTCAAAAGAGTCAAGAAGCACTGTTGCTTGGGTCAAACAAAGAGCTGGAGAGAAACCCCTTTTAATCACTTCATCATATCAATCTTTACCTGCCGTTATTGAAAATGACTTTGAAAAACATAATCGCTTTTTTGTAACAAAAGATGCTGGCAGTTTTAATCTAAGCATCACAAATGTAGAAGAATCAGACACTGCAACGTACTATTATATTAAATATATATACAAGTTCACATTTGGGCAAGGCACAGATCTCATTGTTAAAGGTAAACAGAATGTTTTCTTGCATTTTACTGTGGTACATGTATTGTAGCACATTGTGTCTGGTCAAATGACAATCATGTCGTTGTTGTTTACTGTGTTTTTAGGCAGACACCTGAACATGCAGTCTGATCATGAGACAGCTGTGATAGATCCAGTGCATCCAGAAGACTCTGCAGTGGGACTTCAGTGCACTGTCCTCACTCAGAGCTGTGCAGGAGAACACAACGTCTACTGGTTCAGACGTGAATCTACAGAATCTCCTCCAGGAATGATATTCACTCAGGAGCGCAGGAACGCTCAATGTGAGAAGAGCTCGGATGTGAACTCTACTGCACACAAATGTATCTACAGCCTGCCCAAGAGAAACCTCAATCACTCTGATGCTGGGATTTACTACTGCGCTGTGGCTGCATGTGGACAGATACTGTTTGGAGATGCAGGAAAACCTGATTTGCCTGGGCCAGGTATCCATTAATTTTACTAAATAAATAATAACAATAATAATCGTGGGCTCATGATGTTGCTGCATAATTAATATCTTTGAAAAATGATGTTGTCTTTTTCATATCTAAAGATAAACCATGGAGCACAATTACCCTAGTTTTAGCATCTGCAAACTGTTTATCTGTGATTGTGATCATAATTCTGGGTTCACAGTTGCACAAGCACCGGCAAAAAGGTAAGATGTACATGCTTTATCACCCTTCAAGTCATAATAGTAAAATCAATATCAGTTTCAGTACAGTGCAACATTAATTCTTATTGTTCATTCAAGATGGAATCCCCTACATTGTGCTGGATAAATCAATGGTAAGCCCATATTCTTGCTCTCAGAGCTTAATGTTAAGTGTGCTTCATGCCAATATATATATATATAAAAAGTGGAAATGCTTAAATACTGCATTAAATTAGTTTTTCCCATTTATATTTTAATTAGTCAGTATGTCCATAATCATGATATTAAAACAATGTCTCATTGTTAACTTTGGTTCTGTTTCAGGCTGATGTCACCACTACTGTAAATTATACAGTGTTTCACAAACGTCTTTAACATTTAGAAGACTTGAAATTAAAAAAAAAAACTGGTTATGAAATGTGAGACATGTGAAATTTTCCATTGCTTTACTTACAGCTTTATTCATGAATTTTCTTTCCTGAGAAAAGGGCAGAAAGGTAACAGCAAAACTGAATCCAAAGTTTTTGTAACATTGCCTTCATCTGGTCAGATTTGAACAGATGTATCGACAACACATCCATTCGTTTGTGTTTTAAATAGAAAAAGACTGTTATATTCACATTTTAAATTGATCATGACTATATACTGTATATACTGTATATATATACTGTAAGTTATAAATGTAAAAAAAGTGCTTTTAACTGAAATATTAATGTTTTGTGCTTTATATAAATATATATATATATGAAGAGTTCAGATGCAAAAGCCTCTAAGAGGCATCTGAAATTTTCATCTAAAATTAGGATTTTTATCAGGCTTCTATATTTATGTTCAGTTATTTCACTTTAATAGTCTGGAAAAGGACCTGCACATTGCAATTAAAGTAAAATGACTCAACTTAAGCATAGGAGCTTGATAAAAATCAGATGGCTCTTAGAGGCTCTTCATATATATATACCATGAGGAGTAATATTTTCTATACATCAAGGATTGAATACGCAAGTATTTAGGATTTTTGGATTGAACATTACAGAGAAACATTTGACTTGTGGGTTTGCTGATTTGTGCTCCTAGAATGGATTTTTTTTATAAATAGCTGTTTTTTTCCATATCATTAATAAAATCATTAATATGAAACTGGCATGCACTGACTCACCTTTAACCCCTTACTAGTAACCCCCCTTTTTTGGCATGGAGACCGAAATTACATACCCAAAATAAAAAGGTTTCTGCTCATGATTCTTTCTGACTAGATACATATTCAACATATGTTCACAAAGCTGACACTTTAAAGTTTACTGTTCAGGAATCAGAATCACTCAGACTGTTATGATAATAGAGATATATAAGCTCAAACATAAAAACAAAAATAAAAATATTAAAAACATATGTTTTAAATGTATTTAAAAAAATGTTGATGTAGGAAATGAGTTTGAAAACACAGTGTAGCTAAGGCCACAAGTCTTCCAAGACTTCATAAAAAATTTCATAATCGAATCTGTAAAACTGTGAATTTTATTAAATATTTTCTAAGGCCATGTCATGTGTGTTTTTAGAGAAGGCTAATCAGATTGATTTATGGCCCTTGTCATCTCTGTAAGATCTCACATGTAAACACTGATGTGTGTTTTATATGTGTGTTTGGCTGTGAAAACTGCCCGTTTCATGATTGTATTGTTCTCACCAAACGAGTCTTTCACACCTCCGCCAGGTATGACACATTATCCGCATTATTCTTTTATCATTATTCTTTTGTTTTTATTCCACCTTTATTAGCCTTGATTGTGGTTTTTCAGGCTTTACAAAGACACAAAGCAGCAATCTCACTTCAGTCTCTGTTTGCATTTAGCCCTTATTTATCAAAAGTCTTACTATAAAAATACAACAAAACATTTTCTTACGACCTTACGTGAATTATTGAGACAAAAATGCATTATGAAGAAGAAAAGCACCTGCTATTAGTAGCATTGGTGCTAACGTTAGCATCAAGCTACATCTGACAATTTATGAAATTATTAGTACACTTTTACTCAAAACTCACTTTAAACCCCGATCGAGTGTTTATAATAACTTCCTTTAGCGATCAGGGGTGGAATTTGGTCGTTTACTGTTGTAAAAATATGTTATTTGTAGCCTTTTTCATCGCTGCACAAGTTAGCATTTCCGATGTACATTTTCGATTTTTTTTATAAAAACGCCCCAGATCTCAAGAAATTCTCATACCAAGCTTTACTATCATAATCGCGGGTTTATTATTCGGATATTTTGTGTGTACAGAGGTGTTTCAGTGTTGTTTTGGCCAGATAACTACCAGGAAGTGTGCAGGAAGCATGTGACACGATGGGGCGGTGTCCAGATATGAAACTCTAGATTGACGTTTGAAAGACCCAATCAGAGTCTGAGTCACACACCGCACGAGCTGCCGGCACAGCAAACACATACACAGATCGCTGGGAGAGGCTGTTTATCATCTGATCGCGTAAATCCGTGGAAAATGAATAGAAATGACGATTCTGTCTGAAGAAATATGAAGTAAACATCAGTAAATATATCCATATATCTCCGCAGATATGCATCTTTGGTCTATAAATCCTTATTGACGCTGTTCAGTGAGTCTATGTGAACACAAATAAACCGCTCTTGACGTGACTGAATATGAGTGAGTTATGAATTTCTATTCAAAATGTGGCATAATACAGATTTATTATTTTGCACTCCTGACATAAATCACTAAATATCTGTCACTGCAACAATGTTTTATCAAAATATTGGTCAAATATCGAAGCTTGAGTCTTTAAACTTTCCATTGATGCACAGTTTGTCCAGATGAAGTAAGACAGTGATGTTTAATGTGCTGTGAAAGTGAAACAATAATAAACTGGGGCCGTCAGCGATGTTTGCACGCAAAGGGGTTTTAATAGCCAGATGTGTTCCATTTCCAAATGTAATGATATTAGAGACAGAGAAAGCACAGTAGTACGTGCCACAATCTGACTGTACAGTGTACACAATTCTCAGATTAAAAACTGTCAGTCCCTCTTAACACATTAAAATGATTGCTGTCAAATAAATTGTGGAATTGTCTTTCTGATGAATGGAGAACAGAGGAAGCAATGAGACGTGGTTCTTTTCCAGTGACTTGCTTGTACCACAGTGCCACACTTAATTGTTTCGTTATTAAAACGCAGGACAAAACCACAGGATCTCCTTCATGAACTGATACAACTGGGTCCAATACAACGGCCCCACCTCCACTGTAAAAGAATTAACACTGTAGGTCAATTAAAACAACAAAAAGCGATGATCTGAAACAATGACATCAGAACAATTTTGAATGGAATTGATGAACACATATAATTTTAATTATTGAAATTTACACACTCACACACTTCAGTTAAGAGTAAGAGTAAGAGTTGTTTCTCCATTTTCTTCTTCAGGCGGAGACGATCATCAAGTTACAACCCAGTCTCATAAGGTTGTATAACATACACCTTGAAGTACGGCACTGTCACATGATTCTGTTCACCTATCAGCCATTTCCTGGGCCTGACACAGTTCACATATATATATATAGACGGTTTCAATGGCATCAACATAAACAAACATTAATGCACGTGAGCGCTTTTGTGGACCTAACTTAACTTCCGGTAGACTCCAAATAGAATCAATAACAACAGCCAAGTCCCTCTAGAGTAGATATTTTTTGATAACAAACAAAATGTGTTTTCTGTGTGGATCAGGCGGACTTAATGAAAATGCTAATTCATTCTTTGCCAGCAGGAGATGTTTTAAAGCACAGACATAAAGCACGAGAAATAGAGGTTTCCCCAGTAACAGCTGTAACGTAAACAAAGCAGAGCTACGCTCATACGCTGCTATCAGGCATATAACATGCAAATCTTCTTTCAGAAATACAGCAATATAAAAACACCCATGCCTCGTTTTGATATTTAAACATAAATGTAAGGAATTATTATTAAACGTGTGGTATGTTACGTAATGTTACGTTACTCATGTTTATTTAACGAAGCCTTTTTGAAAATCGATCAGTTTTAAAATTGTGGCGAGTCTCCAAAAATGAATAAATGTATGGGAGCCCAACTTCAGTCTACTCATCACCTTGGCTTTAACTATGGAGTTAGAAATGTGTCTTTATTACATGCGAGAAAATAAAAGATCTGAGAGGGAAAAAAAAAGTTTGAGAGAAAAAGTTATCACACTGATAGCAAAAAAACATTTCATGAGAGAAAAAAGAATATTTGAGAAAAAAAGTTTTCATGCCAATAGCAAAAAATAATAATAATTGAGACTAAAAAAAGTTTTGAGAAAGTATTTTCTCATAGAACATAAAAAAATATACATTTGAAATTTTAAAAATTATTTCTGAGAAAAAAATCTCTCTCAAAATACTTTGAAAAAAACTCTCAAATATATATTTTTTGCTATCAGTGTGAAAATATTTTCTCAAAAAAAAAAAAAGTGTTTCTCTCGAAACGCTTTTCTTTGCTCTTGATGCAATTTCTTGCTCTCTTGTCAGGATTTTGCTTTCACTGTGAGAATTGTGTCATGGGCGGGGCCACGCTCCTATTGGCCAGTCGGGTGAGCATCGTCTTGTCTTGGGAGTCGAACTGAATCATTACACCATTGTTCGGTTCACCTGCATAGATGCCGCCTCTGCCTTATGGCTAGTTAAGTTGAGCAGTTAACACGGACACTCCAATGTTTGGGTAAGATGATGACACACAGCTGGCTGAGCAAGTTCAGTATCACTGAAGATTAAACATTAAAAAATAGCACTCATATTCATGAATGAATGTGTATTATATTATTTGCTTGCTAATTGCTAGTAAAGCTAACCAGCCATCATGCTAGGTAAACTTGCAAACTCACCTGGTTTATACTATGTTTAAATCAAATGCCAAATTAATGTTTTGATTTAGATAGTTTCACGCCTTATTTAGTGAGTAATGATTGATATACCGTTTGAAAGTGTCCCACCTAGTTTTGTTTAAAATAGTCTTTGTATGGTTGTTGCACATGTTTAGCTACACTGCATGTATAGCTCACAAACTCAGCTACACGGGGCTTATTCTAAATATTTTTTACCATCTAGTCGAGGTCTAGAGCTGACAAGGTAAATTGCAGGTCTAGGACTAACTCTTACATTAGCAACCCACAAATATGTTTGTGCCTGTACTGTCATGGTAATTATTTTTTCTTTTAAATCTTTCAAACGGTATATCAATCATTGTCTAACGTTAGCTAGTTGTAGGGTTGCCACCTTCCATGCATACTAGCGTTAGTTGAAAGTTGTGCGGGAGGTTGTAAGAACAAGCAGTTACTCTTCAGGTGCTTTGAGGCTAGCAAGTGCAAAGGTAGAAACTAGCTCACTACTCACTAAATAAGGCATGAAACTATCTAAATCAAAACATTAATTTGGCATTTGATTTAAACATAGTTTAAACCAGGTGAGTTTGCAAGTTTACCTAGCATGATAGCTGGTTAGCTTTACTAGCGATTAGCAAGCAAATAATATAATAGACGTTCATTCATGAATATGAGTGCTATTTTTTAATGTTTAATCTTCAGTGATACTGAACTTGCTCAGCCAGCTGTGTGTCATCATCTTACCCAAACATTGGAGTGTCCGTGTTAACTGCTCAACTTAACTAGCCATAAGGCAGAGGCGGCATCTATGCAGGTGAACCGAACAATGGTGTTATGAATCAGTTCGACTCCCAAGACAAGACGATGCTCACCCGACTGGCCAATAGGAGCGTGGCCCCGCCCATGACACAATTCTCACAGTGAAAGCAAAATCCTGACACGAGAGCAAGAAATTGCATCAAGAGCAAAGAAAAGCGTTTCGAGAGAAACACTTTTTTTTTTTTAGAGAAAATATTTTCACACTGATAGCAAAACATATATATTTTGAGTTTTTTTCAAAGTATTTTGAGAGAGATTTTTTTTCTCAGAAATAATTTTAAAAATTTCAAATGTATATTTTTTTGTGTTCTATGAGAAAATACTTTCTCTCAAAACTTTTTTTAGTCTCAAATATTATTATTTTTTGCTATTGGCATGAAAACTTTTTCTCTCAAATATTCTTTTTTCTCTCATTAAATGTTTTTTTGCTATCAGTGTGATAACTTTTTCTCTCAAACTTTTTTTTTTCTCTCAGATCTTTTATTTTCTCGCATGTAATAAAGAACCAAAACTCACTCCATATTAACTGCGTTTGTAGATGGCACCGCAGCCAGACCGATATACACAACACAGACCGGAAGTTAACTTAGGTCTAGGCGCGTGCGCATGATGAAACCGTCTATTCACCACACTTGCAACCACAGATTAGAATCATGCACTATGCTAAAATACAAACAAACGTGCTATATGCATTATTTTCTGGAAATGTATTTTGTTTATCAAGACAAATTCAAAGGTACAGTGGCTATGGAAGCATTTTGCACGCACCGCTAAATTAATTTTCATACACAAGCTTCAGTTTCCTTAGCCATTAAAGATGTAATTAATGATTCAATGTCAAATTATTCCTATGTGTGATTTCGATATGATGTAAAGATGTTATCTGTTAATGTCAGCACTGTTTTTGAAGAGTTCCTAGAAGTTGGCCTTTTGCATATCTTGTGTTATATCAAATCTAATGGCCTCATTTATTTACCACATAGCCACTGTGTTCACCCCTATTTTCTCAAATGTATGTATTGGATACTAAATTATCTGAATGAGACTTTATTGATCTCTGACTATACATCAAATCTGGCATTGATTATAAACTAAATAGATACTAGCAAACCTATAAAAGTTCATGTGGGCCCTTTGCACTTATAGTCTCTGCTACCACCTTGTGGTTTTTGGAAGTTAGCTCATGATCAGTTAGTTTAGATCTGTTTATTTAGATCAGTTACTTTTCTCATTTTGAAAGTTACTCAAGACTCATGAAACAGACACTTAATCTGAACAAGCATCTATGCATTGAGAAGGTAATGTCAGTTTTATTTTTTTTATTTGTTGACTCAGTATAGTTTGCTTGTTTGTATTAATTATTGATTGTGCAACACAAAAAATTTTTGTGTGAGACTTCTAAAAGGACATGTTTTCATTAAAATCATATAAATATAATGGCAGTGATGAACAAGGGTTTTTTTCATCTTCAAATACTTCTTATATACAGCAATGGTGAAATACTGCAATATATTAGCAAAATATTGTACTATTATATCATTATTTCAATGTCTTTCAACATTCATTGATTCATATAGTGATGTATTGGGGAAAATGTGTTGAAGGCTGAGAAAAGTGTTTTTGTGGCGTTACTGTTGCCACAGTAATTTGTGAGAAAATGAAATTAAAAGACTGTTGTACTATATCTTTATTTTCTAAGGCATATTTATTCACCTTTTTTTGTCTATATGGCCTCACACACATACAAACATATGTACAAAATTAAATATGTACAAAAATAAATGGTTTCTGGAGAATAGCAGGTCATTGGAAAGTCAGAGCAGATCATATAACATTTTTTTTTTTACAAATATTTATGATGACATTCTCTGTACATTGTTTAGTGTGCTTTTGCAGTTTTATGTCGCTATACTAGTGGCAGAAAATCTAAATAAAATAGATTTTCTTAAGTACCAATACTTATATTTGTATAATTATAATTATATATATATATATATATATATATATATATATATATATATATATATATATATATATATATATATATATATATATATATATATATATATATATATATATATAATTTAAATATCTTTCAGCTTTGCTGTTGACATGCTAAACCAGAATACAGTGTGTCCTCAGGACGGCTCTCTCTCTTCACTCTCACTGAACTCATTTGCACAGTACTGTAAGTAATCTCCATGTTCTAAAATAAAAAATAAAATAAAAAAAACATTACAATAGTCAGATTACATATTACAGTCATATTTTGTCATATTACCCATTATAGATGCTTTATCAAAGGCCTTATCAATGGTTTCTTTTTCTTTCTTTTTTTTTATAATTACCTTATTTATTAACCCATCATCCTCATTAGTAGTCTGTATCTGTTGAGATTTTCTCCCTGTTTTGAATAGAGATTTAACAGTTTGTGAATTCAATTTTAAAAGAAAGAATAGTCATCGCTCACATATGGCCAAAAAAGAAAATTCAAATATTACAGAATAGTTGATTAAGAAATTTACTATTACAGTACATTTCTAATACACTATTTATAAGGCAATTTTTTACAATATAGAATAATAATATAAATTAGGCTCTTTAATAGAAGACTGTATAAATTCATATAAATGCTTACCATTTTTCCTCATGCAACAAAGTAGAATGTTGATGGTAAAACTTATTGCCAACAGTGCTGCAAGGCCGATTTGAATGAATAATAGTATGTTCTGACTCTCAAAGTTGTCTAAAGCAATAAATAAATAAATCACACAGGTATTTTGGAAAAGTTAAAATAAAACAAAATAAAATATCAAAAATATATTTTAAAAATCACGTTTTTCTCACATTGTCAATATTATGTTCAAAAAGTGACCTGAAATAATATTACATATATTACACAATTAAATAAATTTCCAAATATAAGTAGTAAAGATAATAAAATGCTCACACTTACCAGGACTGTGTTTAGAAACATTTCCGAATAAAATCTCCCCACATGTGGCCAGTGCACAGAAAGTTCCCGTTTGTGAGGAACTGAACATTTTCCTTGGGAGGTTGTACATGCAGGTCGGTGAAAGACAGTCAGCTTCAGATCTGCCCACACATCCATCACTTGTGTTTCCATGAACATAAATAGATCCTGGAGGAGATTCTCCTGATCCGTGTTTGAACCAGTAGAGACGATTTTCACTTTCACTTTCATTTCCATGTCTTTCTAACTCATTTTGGATTGAACATTGCAGAGGAACATTTATCCCTGACTTAACTAATTCAATCTTGGGCAGCTTTAGACTCGTGGGTTTGCTGATTTGTGCTCCTAGAATGGATGATGTTTTGTATAAACAACAGTTTTTTCCCCATTTATCATAATAAAATCATTAATTTGTAACAGGCATACACTAACTCACCTTTAATAGCCAGATGTGTGCCATTTCCAAATGTAATGATATTAGAGAAAGAGAAAGCACAGTAGTACGTGCCACAATCTGATTGTACAGTGTTCACAATTCTCAGATTAAAACTACCCTTCCCTCTTAACACATTAAAATGACTGCTGTTAAATTGATTGTGAAATTGGCTTTCTGATGAATGGAGAACAGAGGAAGCAATGAGACGTGGTTCTTCTCCAGTGACTTGCTTGTACCACAGTGCCATACTTAATTGTTTCGTTGTTAAAAGGCAGGACAAAACCACAGGTTCTCCTTCATGAACTGATACAACTGGGTCCAGTTGTAAAATGTCTCCATATATTATAACTGTTAATAGATTACAAATATAATTTGTAACATTTTGATGATCTTTAGAAAAGCTTTAGCCTTGTTTGTTAAATTTATATGAATATTATTGAAATGGCACTTACAGAATTCATATAAGAGGAAGATCGTCACACAAAGTTGTCTGTCCATTTTATCATCATCCAGATCATTCTGTGCTCAGGCTCAAAAAAAAAAAGTAGCTCACATAGGGTAAACTGTTCCATACACTTAAGATACCTTAAGATGACATGATTCTGTTCGTCAGCAAATCATCGCCCATTTCCTGAACTTGACACAGTTTTATGTGCAGAGCTTTCAACCCACACATTAAATCGATTAAGAAGACAAAAATGGAAATCCATTTAAAATATTAATTGTAGGATATTCATATATAATTTCCCTTTTTTCAAGAAAAGTGCATTTTATTTTATCAAACAAAAATTATGGTAAAACCAACACAGTCTCACTCGCTACTCGTCAAATGTCTGACGCATGGTCAAGGGATCTGGCGTCACTTTTTTGACGCACTGGGTATACCTTTGACGTCTTTTTTCAACGTGGGGGGTAGTCCGATAGACTTCTATGGAACTAAACAGCGTTGAAATTTGACGTCTTGTTTCAGCACACCACAACCCATTGTCTGCCTCGTATGGATCTAGACTACAATAAATAAAAATAAAAAGGAACAGGTTACAAAAAATGATCTATGCCAAGGTGAGTCAAATGGCGGCCCCCAAATGGCGGGTTTTTGATGTTTAAAAAGCCTCGCAATCTGATATCAAAGCGCCCGCAAAGGTTTAGCGCGTTCATCAGCGGTGAGTTTAACAACGCTCACCTGCAGGGAAAACGGCATTCAGAGATGAGTTTAACAACGCTCACCTGCAGGGAAAACGGCATTCAGAGGTGAGTTTGACCAAAGCAACGCTCGACTGCAGGTAAAACAGCATTAAAAGGTGAGTTTAACAACGCTCCAAGGCGCGTGCAAGTAAGCAGTTTAAGCGTTTTCTTATCATTGGTAGGACACCGCTTTAACTATAGCATGCTGGATAACGTATTTTTATCAGAGGTTTGTTGATTTTAATAAATGCATATAAATGCTACGATTGTGTTCAATTAATCTTTTTATTATTATTATTATTATTATTAAATCCTCTAAATTAATAACGCTTACGTCACCGTATGGGCGATCCCAAGGTCCATTGCGATTTTCCACTCGGTAAGTAAAGTAATGTTAGAAGGCTTAATTAATAAAGATCGATACTATTCTTACATTTACACATCAAAACTGTTGAATCAGGACAAGAAGTTGTGTTTAGGAACTTTACATTTTTTAAGGTGGCCATGTCTTATGACGACAAATAATGGAAAACATTCAAAAAAAAAAAAAAAAAAAAGCTTTCAGTACCAAATGTGCAGGCTACCAAAGTTAGCTAATTGAATTCAAGTTATTTTTTTGTCGCATATAATCATGTAAGGTACAATAATGGAATGTAAGATTTTCAGTATTACATTATGACATTATTACAACTATCCAACATTCTAAATGTTAAGAATGAAGAACGCTGTTGCCAGATTGGTTTGTTTTACAGCCAAATTGTTAAAAATCCACACAAAATTACATAATAAACACCCAAAATAAATCCATAATTAACAATACAATTAATTCATAACTACTACATTGTGGCTCATCACAATTTTTCAATATGAAATAAAACAATTCATATGTATAAATAATGTAATAAGTAATGCTGCCATAAACTATTGACTGATTCATTCATATTCATATATATATATATATATATATATATATATATATATATATATATATATATATATATATAAGTAGCTTCCAAAATAGGTAAATTAGAAAATATATAACAATGACACGTATGAAAAATTATCATTTATGCAAATAAGTTGTGTTGTTTTTGTTGACACTGTCTAAAGTGTACTCTTCAAAATGTGTGTATGTGTGTAGTTTTCAAAATGTCTCGAAGGAAGTTCAAGCCTTGCCCCTCCTGCCAAGCACTTAACCAGGTGAAGGAAAATAGAATAGAGCATTATGTGTAATATTCAAATATGTGGTTTTAATATTCTACATTTCTCATTGTTAGGTCAATTGGACACTAAAGTATGCTCCTACTAAATGACCCTGTATGATATCTGTACTGTGTTACAAAACAGTGATAATGTAAGGCGTCTGGTTGATATAAATTTTGATTGCTTGTTTTGCACCAAACACCATAGACAATATTAATTAGAGTAGCCTGGGTGTCTCCTACATCTGCCACTTTCACTGTATGATTATAATAAGAAGAAGAAGAATCATGTGGCAATCTAGAGACGCATATTCTGAATTGCATTGTGCTTTGTGTGTTCCTCTCTTTCCTGTATACAGCCAAATTAAACTCTATCTTGATTGTACTTTTTCTCTGTGACTGTGGATCTGATGTCTCGCTTTGGTATACTTTTACCAACACAGGTGAGCCTCAAAACCTGCAGCTCTTGTTTTGCAGCCATCACCCAAAAAAAAAAAGTAGCAGCCAAAAAAGTGACCCTGGACAGGAAGTGGGGGGAAAGGGTCCTAAAAAATAGAAATGCTGGAAGAGTGGTGGACTCTGCCCATATTGCAGTAAGTAGAAATGCTCATATTTCATTAAGCAATATAATTTGTTTCACTTTCATTAATATTGTATGGTAGGGCAAGGGCCTCGTTTTACAAAAATAAGTTTAATCTGTCAGTGAATGAATTTGAGGTTGTCATAGATTGCATTCGTGTAACATATTATTTTAATTAATTTGTAATTTGCTTGACACGCATGGAATAGACTTTCTTTTTGACCAGGCGCTCATGTACATTTGTTTACATATACAACCGCCTACATTGTAAATATAACTTTGCTTTAGTAATACACAGGTACTTCAGTATGCGTGTTATTGAAGTCTCTGTCTCTGCTAAAGGCAATTCAAAGAATCAGACCCAGAGTCACTATTAAAGACAGTCTTGCATGATTATGTAAGTAGATAACATGCTCCTACCTTGCACTACCACCCCTACCGTGTGAATATTTCATCTAACCCTTATAGTGTCTTCACTGCGTTAATTTAGAGAAAGTGCGTGATGATGTGGCAAAATAACATGCGTGTAAGCCATACTGTGTGCAACATATGTGTTGTTAAAAGCAAGGCCATATTCCAGGTGTCCTATTTCAAAGCCACAACTTAAAATCCAGGTGTCCTATTTCAAAGCCACAACTTAAAAACATTTTAATTACTACAGGGGAGATAGTAATGTCACATTAAAAGTGGAAAGGATTCAACCATACCTACTGGAGTAGGACCGCTGTCTATTTTATGTCCGTTGGTGGCATTCCCAAATGAGTGTTTCTGTTTGTCCCCCAATCTACATTTGCAGTGGGCAGAGACAGGTAGACCGACCGGGGGGGGTTGGAGGAGAGTGTTTGGATCTGGTGGATAGGTGGCCATAAAGAAGGAGTCCAGTCAAAATGTATTTTGTTATCATATTTTCATTTTGTGTGTGTCCAATCAATACAATTATTATTGAAGGGTGTCAGGACTTTTAGTGTTCCCTTTAGAAACCCAGATTGCTAAGTACTAAACCATCAGCATCCAGCACAACATTACATGAATATTGGTTGTATAATCAGGGGTTTCACAAACGGTTTGTTCCAAGGACCCTTTGTGTGGGAGAAACATTTCCAAGGACCCCCACATAAATCAAAACGATTAAGCATATGTTTGCTACCGTTTGTATATTTTGATGGACATTTCTATTCTCTGAAGTTGTGTCCGAGTTCACTATTCCGTGTTTTCTAGCTGGTGTGTACTAACTTGGTCTTCAAACTTACATCAATTAAACAGAGTAAAGATTATGAGTATTTGGTGTGCTGTCCGGGGGAGGGCTCCAAGTTCGGGATTTTTGCTAGAACCCAGAGTACTTCCCCCATTGTTATAAAAAGTATTTAGGACTAGAAGTGAGGAGATGGGGTGGTGGAGGGATGCTGTCAAACTGTCAACGGACAGAGGTATGCTTGTTGTTATATATACACCTCTTAACTCGTTCATTGGATTGATTAGCAGAGTTTGCT
>NW_020525007.1:0-21228 GCF_003368295.1 Carassius auratus | reverse complement strand
ACTATTTCTTAATTACAAAATCAGCATATCAGAATGATTTTACAAATTTTTAATTGTAATAATATTCCACAACATTACTGATTTTAATGTATTTTAATTTAATACTCAGTCATACATCTGTGGACCAGAGATAACTTCTTGTATATAACTGCACATACCTCACCACATCTGTATGAAGTGCATTAAGAACAAAGGTGAACACACTTCCTCCAGAGAATAAAGCTACTGGCAAGTAAGAGAGTAGTGAGTCTTGTGTGGGGGTGAGACAGCTGTCACTGCCAATCCAAACGCACACAAAGACGAGGTGAGGCAGGGTAAAGCATGATGGGAGGAATGGAATAGAGCTTGATACACATTCATAAATGTACACAGAAACACACACTTAATGGCCTGAGATGAGAGGGTGAGACCAGGTGCTGTAGAGATCAAGTTAGCTGCAGTAGAATCATAATTGAAGGCCAACAGGATGAGGTCAACGTCTATAAATAATAAACCAACAGAGGGGCATGTACAGTAACACATACAGCTACATTTGTGCATTGTCTAAGGTGACTGTTTGTGCAAAAGTCACGTCACAATGCTATGCGGGATTTAGGAAGATTAGCAAAGCACTGCCAGCAGTGTTTTGAGTGTTTTTAGCACTATCCAGTAGCTAAGACGATTTTAGTGGTTGCTAGGAGGTTTATTACAAGCCCAAGTCAAAAGAACCATCATATACAAATCCTGCAGCCCAAAAATGACTCTTTAGTCCTAGATGTTATGGATGGATGACACTGGTCAACTAGCCATCCAACAACACAGTAGTTTAAATATTTTCTTGTTTTCATTTATTTATTGTTCGTTAACAAAAAAATAAGATAAAAGTAAAAATGCATCTCTAGACCTGCATTCCTGAAAAACATTTATTTTTGCAGTTAGTTCAGTCAGCCAATCAGAATCTTAATGCTTAATGTTGCATGATTTGAAGTACAGTATAACTCATGTCCATAACCAATTAGTGAAGATAGGCTTACATACAGTAGCAATTTACTTGGTGTAAGGGGTTTGTTCAAACAAGCATAAGCATTAGCAAGCATCAGCAATTATATATACACTGTACACCATGCACCATCTGAAATTCCATTAAAATTCTTACCAGTAATCTCCAGGCAGAACCTGAACCCCCACCCACATCTTTAAAAACATTGTCCACTGGGGGATCACAAGGGTAGAAGGGGTGTTTGTTGATCAAATCTGGTCACACACATTAACAGAGGTGCTTTATGATCAAGAGCATGAACGTGTGGAGTGGATATAGAGTAAATGCTCCTTTTGAAATTGATTCTGACCTCTGGTATACCTTCTATGGACTGCTACACTCCTAGTATGGAACACCAAAGCCTCGATCTTCCTTCATACCTATTATCTACTGTCTGTTTCCCTCTGGAAAACCAGACAGAAAGGAGAGTGAAATGAAAGAGCGAGAAAGAGGAAATTCAATTGTTACTGCTTATATAATCTTTTTTAGCCAGAAAGATACTCGTACAGACATTGAGAGGACAGGTATTTGGTGTAATGTTAAGATGGGCTCCACTAGGCACAGAACTACTATAGATTAACAATATTTCTCTTCAGACACACACACACACACACAATCTCTGCATGTGGCATAGCAGATCTAAGTGTCAGAGCTTGTTTTGGTGGTGTGTGGGTTTCAATATGACTCCACTAAATGCCAGGCAGGATCTCTAAAAGAAGTCATAAATCATCATATGGGGCAGCACGCCTCAATATGCACACAAAACTGCCATCTCCCCAGGCGACAGTCACACATGCGAGCACACACTCATATTTCTCACTCTCTCGCTCCAATACAAACCTCTCAGTTTCACCTACATGTACTCACACAGGCACACATGGATACAACAGTGTGGCATAATAAAAATTATCGAGTGCATTCCAAAGAACATGTGAAGCATAAAGTATGTTGATCACTCACTGCCTCCGTATATAGAGTAACACACATTCATAACCCCCGATGCAGAAGGAAAAATTATGTTTTAGCTTCAAGAGGTATACACTATGAGTCACACCTGGATACACCTACACATTCTTTATATTACTATTTTCCACATTTTAGAACAATAATAAAGTCATTAAAACACAATGGAACATTTGGAATTATGGAGACACCAAAGGAAGTTACATCGAAACTCTTTATATTCCTTTTTTAATAAACCTAAGAAACAAATTTATTAAGCAGCATCCAAACATTTGGGACTTGTAGTGTATCAATGGCCTCCAAACATTACTTTATGTTTGTTTAAAATGATAAAACAATTGTGTTCATGTAAATGTTATCATAGGTCTGTCTTAAATAATCGATTCTGATTGGGCTGGCAGGTATGCCTTAAAACTGATTAAAGGGGTCATATTGTGCTTTTTTCACTTTTTTTAATTTTTGGTGAGTGTAGTGTGTATGGTTTGGGTATAAAAAAGATCTACAAAGTTTCAAATCTCAAAGTCCACTCCAAAGGGAGATTTAGATTTTTTTTTTCAAGAACTGTTTTTTTTATGTTTGTTTGGTTTTTTTTTATTTAATTTTTTATTTATTTATTTTTTATTTTTTTTGTGATGTACAAAGGGGCCCATTAGAATATCATTAAAATAATTCCCGCCAACAGAAATTCGAATGGTTGGGGGGTGGCGGGGTGGGGTGATGTGGTTAGTACGCTTGGTTGAGTACATCAGACAAGCACAATGAAGAGAAGTGCTTTCATGTTTTGTAATGCTTAAAGTAATTCAAAAATTACTATTAAAATTGACAGCAATGCATATTTACAGTTCCTTTTGGAATTTCTGAATTTTTTAAATAAGCAATACATTATACCATTGCACTTATCTGTACATAGTAAGTTATTTTTCAAGGGTTTTGCCCGAAGAATGAATCCGTATTCAGAAAGGCACGGAAAACAAATAAAGTTTTGCTAACAGTTGCCTGTTACATTACAGCACATAAAAGTGCTGCTGCTTCATAGTATAAACAGAGTACATGCGATCGCAATTCTCAAATTTAAAAGTGAAACTAAAACGTGATTGTGCACCCAAAAGCAGTTATGGGTTACCATACTTGGAATAAGTCACGACTTTCACTTTTCACTATCACTCCCCCTCTCCCTCTCCCTCTAAATTATTTTAACAAATGAAAATAATTGTTTTTCTACTTTAATATATTTTAAAATGTGATTTATTTCTGTCAAAACAAAGCTGAATTTTTCAGCAGCTATTACTTACCACCACATTAATTACCTTAATAAATCATTCTAATAAGTTTAATAATATAACTTTTTTATATTAATATTATTATTATTATTATTATTATTATTATTATTATTATTATTATTATTATTATTATGCCACTTGGTTTCATATTTTGAGTATTGCAGTGACATTTATATAATCTAATATTGCAAAAATGTTCAAAAACTTCTGAGGCCACTACATATTAATTTGTTAACTGGTATCATAAGCTTACGGGCAATGTCACTTCATAGTACAGATTCAGTTGTCAGATTCAATATCTCGGCCAGTTGTAGGAACCTCAGGAGGTTCTCCTTCAAAGCAGAGGAAAGCGAGGAGAAGAAGAAGGAGGAGGTTTTTAAACTCTAAACCCCAGGCTAATGTATCCACATGATTGAGGGAGGAGACAGAAAAAGAAAAAGGCCTTGGGGAAATCGCAGATAAAAATGGCTGGCAAGGTTCTGTCTGTACATTATGCTTTAACAGAAAAAAAAAAATGAAGGCACCCAGTGCTGACAGGAAATTAAACATGTTCGTTCTGGGTGACACGCACCTGCTCATCAGCGAATAAGCGAAAGAGAAAGGGAAAGGGGGAGTATTTTTCATGTAAATCACCATGATTGGGCCAGTGTAGCACACACATACACAACCAATCCAGACTTATCAATTATTATTCTTGTTTCCATGTATAACTGGAAAAACAACAACACTGTGTATTTTTATGTCATAAATGCCATAAAGCAAATCATATTCACACAAACGCAAGTATTATTGGATCTAAATTCTTCTATTTACTTGATTATTTTTTGACAGCAGGGACAATGACCCACATGACTCAAACATGACAATGCATTCACAAATTACTAGCAGAGGTCACATGGGTATTTATTTCATGGACTTCTAGGATTTTAAGAGAACATCTAAACAAATTATTAATCATCTCGTTCGACTCGCATATATGAGGACATAGAAGAACAGTTCACCCAAAAAATTAACTTTGCTGAAAATGTACTTTCCCTCAGGCCATCAAAGATGTAGATGAGTTTGTTTCTTCATCTGAACAGATATGGAGAAATAAACAAATCCATTATTAAGATATTTTTAACTTCAAATCATTGAGTCCTCTATCTATAACACTGCTTTCTCCAGGGCAAAAATCATCTGAATAAAAATAGAAATGCACGGATCAAGCACCATTTACAAGTGAAAACAAATATGTCAGTGGATTTTGATGTGAAGACAACAGGGGATGGACTTTTTCAGGGGAGGAAATGTTATTAAAGACTTGTGTTTTGGCCAGAAGCAACCATTTGAATGGATTTGTTGATGGATTTGTTTCTTACAAACAAGCATCTTTTCACTTCATCAGAGATTAATTGATGTACTGGAGATTATTGTAATGTTTTTATCAGCTATTTGGACTCTCATTCTGACAGCACCCATTCACTGCAATGGGTCCACTGGTGAGCGAGTGATGTAATGCAAAATTTCTCAAAATCTGTTCTGATTAAGAAAAATTTTGGATGGCCTGAGGGCGAGTACTTTTTCAGCAAATCTCTTTTTTGGGTGAACTATTCCTTTAAGGTCACATACAATTCAAAAGCTTTTAATACAGTACTTGTTTCAATAGAAACGAGAGTTCAATAGAAAATACTCTACCACTATAGTAAGGCATGACTGAAAGAAACAATAAGTGGTAGCCTGTGCTTTCGCTATATTCGTGGAGTGTGTGTTTCTTGTCCTTACTTTCTTCTTCACTTACGTCTCAGAGGATGTGGACTGCAGTGAAAGCCAGCTGCATGTACTGTTAGACGCCTGTCTCTCCCTGGAATTCCCGTCCTGTAGGAATCTCATTATGAACAAATGCTGGCAGATCAGAGACAAAGAGAAAGTAAGCGAGACAGAAAGAGCTCAATGTGAAGAATCTTTCACTGTAAAATCCATAAGAACATGTATGCCATTTTAGTCCTAAATGAACATTTGCAGAACTTCCCACAATCCCTTCAGGGACCTGTCAGCATTACACTTATTGTGCAACACTATCCAAGCCTTGGGTCTCAACCTAAGAACCTTCCAGTGGAGGAACCTGTGGAGCAGAATTACTTCTGGAGGTGATGCAGAGGTTAGAAGATTAGTGTGCTGGTCTCCTGAGAACAATCACAGCAAAACTATAATTTTTTTAGCTCATGACCACTTAATATGAATGTATCTACTGTACCACATTAAGACAAAAGTTTTGCTAATGAAAGACACTGGATTGATACATCTGCAAGCTCCAGGTTCCCTCACATCTTAGATATAAAAGATCAATTAAAAATATTTTATGAATGCTTTCTAAGACTGATAATACTATTTCTGTTGCATCTCTATTTCAGTTACCGCACTATTTATATTCTGCACTGTTTGAGCTACACCTCCAGTAGCGCAGCTTGTTAAGAAGAGATGAGCAGTTACTTTCTAAGCAAGTAGACTTGAAATATGTCACACAACAACAATGAAAAAGCATTTCTCAGATGGAGAAAAATGTACAAAGCTTTTAAATATGAAGTTACTTGGGACCAGGCATAGAATGCAACTAGTATTGTATGAATTTTAGCGATTTCGATTCAGATTCTGCTTTTTAATTCCAATTTCTTTTTTGATTCCCTGTTTCAATTCCAATGTGTTTCAATAATGATGTCAAACATTTATCCTGTGTCTCTTTTTTGCAAACCATTTATTGGAGCTGAATACCTTGAACAAAAATCCCTCAGTTGACCATGCAGAGCATCTGAGAAATTGGAGCATGGGGAGTTCCCATGTACATTAGTATTTTCACCCCAAAAAAGGGGTTTTAAGCAAGTTATTTATATCTAGTCTATAGGCTAGTGTGTCAGTATAAAATATCAGTTTACATTTCCGAACACTCATTTTGCCATTAATTTTAATAATAATATAGTGAGATTTTTTCATAAGCAGTCTGACAACAGACAGTGCTCCACGTGGAGATCTGATCTCACCATCATCGAATCTGTGGTGAAATTAAGAAACAGATTTAACAGAGAGTAAACTTTATTAACTATTAACTTAATAAAAAACAAAACTAAATATAATCACTTTACCATTACGTAACTATTTTTAATAGCTGAAACAATAGTATAAACTGTAAAGGCTCGGGTCAGGCTCAGGCCAGTAATTCTGATAAGGTGTTGGACACGGGCCGGGCTCCAGCCTGACCATCTCAGGCCTAAATTTGAGGGCTCCACTATGAAGCCATTTCATTCATGACATTCATTCATTCTCTTTAGGTCAATGGCAGTGAGAACGCAAATTTAAATGTTAAAATCATACTGATGTGATCGTAGGCTGTACGGATGAACAAGTGATCACAACTTTGTAATTACACACATCCAAAGTTGAGGAATGAAACAGACGAATCATTGTAATTTAGGAATAGAATCATGCTGGTGTTTGAATCATGTTTTCGATCTAAAAAATCTATTAAATTAAAGTGCTTTATCATGTTGGAGATGATACCTCTCTTGCAACATGTTTTTTGGCTTTTGTTTGCAAGTGTAGCCAAACTTTGGAGCACTTAGATTAGTGAGCAAAGTCCTGGCAGATTGCTAGGTCCAGTCCTCACATATATATATATATATATATATATATATATATATATATATATATATATATATATATATATATATATATATATATATATATATATATATATATATATATATATATATATAAAACCTTAGGAATCAATTCCTGACCTTAAGTATCCGATTCTGGAATCTGAATCGATCTTCGATTCCCAACCCTAATTGCAACCACCTTTAACACCTTAGCAATTGCAAAGTAACGCCCTGGAAATCACCCTATCAGTGACTTTTACATGGCTAAGCATCACTGCATCACACATTTGCCGCAGGAAATGTAAAAATCTAGTTCACATTAGCAGGCGCCCAATGCCCCATGTTTAACTGAGTCAGTGGCAGGATTCAAGGGTTTTTTTAAGCCAGTGAGGCGGCTCTGTGGTCAACAGAGTGTTAGCTGTCATAACAGGATTATTGGGAATTCATCTGATGATAAGGAGATTATGCAGAGCTTTGTGTTGCCAAAGAAATCACCCACAATCCCTCTAAACAAACACCCAACTTGGCAACCTATTACACAAACAATGACCTGTTTTACACAAATGCCTCATATGAACATATGAACAGACAACATTGTTGAAAATAAATTAAAACTCCATTCCATTAACCAACATATGTCATTAAATCAATTACTCTGACACATTAAAGAGGTAAAGGAGTCTAAATGAGTTAAAATGACTTACAAAAATTAACTTGACAAAAAATAAAAACACCATGCTGGCTTGCATATGGACCTAAACTAATAATGCAGCTGAGATCTCAGGAAGTCATTTTAGATATACAAAGGCTTGCCTCCATCCTGGTGAGGATGATCTGTTTATTAACATTTTTAATTAAAATGTACAGTTGGCAAAAATATGTATACAATATTCCCTTCGAATAAAATAAGGAATTTTAGTTAGAATGGTATTTTCATTACAACAAAAACTAGGACCAAAACAAACAACTGTGTAAAATTGAACAATGAGTTGAAAATGAAAAGCGAATTCACATCTCATGCCATAAAAGTGCATTGTGCATTTATGTCGCTGAGTTTTAAAATGACACAAACTAGCTTACATTACAAGGCAACACAGGTAATCTTTCAGCAAATTACCCTGCTGGCTTTTGCAGGCAGAAGAAAAAAAAAGTAGCAACTGTAATTTTCTTGAGAATACGATTGTGCACTGCTGTGGCTTGCAGCTAGACTAAATTGAACTCTTGTAGTAACTGAAGAATTTATTAAAATGACCTGCACGCAAATGCCATTAAGCACAGGAAACCTTTTGCCACACACCGCTGGACACATCATCACCTGAGTAGGAATGTGTTTTGGAAATATTAATTGGGAGGTGAGAATTACTTAGGTAATAATAATAAAAAAAATAATAAAAAACTCTGTTAGATGCAAAGAGACCTTTTCTTACACCAGATAAATAAAAAAAAGTGTTGGCGGATAACATGCAGGCTTACCGCCTCCTTCCTTACCTTGTGTGTGTGTGTGTGTGTGTGTCGGGGTGTATGTACAGACATTAGGCTGAAATTGGTAAGACAGCGAGCATTTTCCCCTCCCTGTATCATAAAGCTATTAAGTTACTATCAGCTCACCAGCAGCCGCTTCTTCCTGTGATACATAGCCACATTTCCCTTGCAGCTATGGCTCTGAGCCTTCACTGCACACATCTTATCACACACAGCTTATCTCCAACAGACAGTTAGTAAAGAGCAGAGACTAGCCACAGGTGATCCGGCCTCTGAAATCCTGATCTCGGGTCTGAATCCTGGCACCCAAGGCCAGTCCTGTCACGAGTCACGACTTGAAGAGAAGAGATCTGTCCTGAACCATCAGAGAAAGTCAACTGTCCTCTCTTTTAACTTTGAACCCAGACTCACACAAGGGAATTTCACTGAGAGTTTAGCTCCAGTAAAACTTTAATGAAATGTTCACATCAACGGGGATTTTTTCAGAGACTAATGTAATGTAGACGGAAGATTATAAAGCATAAAGAAGGCAACGGAACAAAAGACTGCCAAAACAGCGCGTCACTGCCTGCCAAAACAAAAACACTGCAAGAAAGCATTATGAACAAGAAAACAAATTTAATTAGATCGGCATGATACATTTCTTTGCAAAAGGAAATTCAGACGTCTAACTCAATTCTCCCAATTTATTGAATGACTAAATAGAAATGTAGTATTATTTTGGTGATTTTTTTCCTAAAAAAAAAAATACATTAATTTGTTTTAGAGGATGACACGGGAGTGGATTTTCACTCCTGTCCCGTCCCACTCCCATAGAAAGAAATCTTGTCCCGTCCCACTCCCAGACCAAAGTTAAAAAAATAATCCCATCCCATCCCGCTCCTGGTAAATTGACTCCCACTCCCATCCCGCTCCTGTTTAAACTGATTCCCACTCCTGTACCGCTCCCATATATTTTTTTTTCTTCAATTAGTGTTTAGTTAATACATAGAATTTGATTTAATCTGCTCTCCATCCTGTTTTAGACCAGCTACTGACGCCTGTTTCTAGATTTTCTCCAGAAAATGGAAGACAGCAAATAAAAGAAAAACAGTACATAGTTCACACCATGTCTACAATAGTTTAATAAACCCAAACAGCACATAAAGCTTCATTTTACTCATTTATTGTTGACTAAACAATACATTTATAGTTTACATTTATAGTTTTTTTAAATTACATGTTAACGATTTTCAAAAGGTCTGTGGTTACAGCATGGTCCCTAGTCTGCATGAAAGGAAGAAGAATATTTTTAATGGGCCACAAAATATCTTACATGTAAAAAAGATTACCAGTTTAGAATATGGAGATATTATGGCGTTTAAAAATTGTAAGGAAAATCTGGTGTTTAGGGTTTAGAATTTATAGATCACAGACTACTGCGTGAGAGGTACAATTTATGTATAAAAATAGTGCAGCGTGACATAACTGACGGAGCTCCTCCATGACCAGCAGTTTTATTTTCTCATACTCCCTTTCTACGTGACGGGAAACTGTGCGTGCACATGGCAGTATGTCTTCCACCTGCACGTTACTTCCATATTTGGCTCCAATGTCGAGCAGCTCCTGTGATACATTGGTAAAGCCTTTCCCCTCTACCACAGAAAAGGGTCTGAGATCTTGGCTGCACATGCAAGCAATTTTGTCGGTCAGACGAGACTTGAGACCTGACGGCAATTTTCGCTTGATGAACGAAGCGATGCTTGGCTGATTCTTGCCTTGCCAGTGTGCCTCTTCAGACCGCAGTGTACATCGTGCTATCACCGTCACATTCTACTTTCATAAACTTAATTAATATTTCAGACTTTCCGAACAGTTCTTTGAACATAATAGACATGTCATTACTTATGACTTTGCGCTGTAAATCATTTTTTGCCACATCGACTTCTCCGCGGCTGTTAGCTCTCTCCATCACTGCTCTTTGAATTCCGGCTGGAAGCCATGACAAAAAGCACTGATGGCTTCTGGGACGGCTGGGTCGTGTAGTTATTTTTTAATTGTGTCACATTGTAGGCGTATTAAAAGGAAACTACAAAATGGTGCATTTACTTTTTTCTTTTTTTGTCGTCTTTGCTATTGGTTGATTCCCGCTCCCATCTGCTCCCGTTAACCATTTATCCTGTACCGTCCAAATCCCGTGATTAATAGCAAAGGTGACTCCCATCCTGCAGGAATCCCACGGGAATCCCGTGACCCGTGGGATTCCCGAAAAAATGTCAGCCTCTAATTTGTTTCCCTAGATTTTTTTTTGTTGTTGTTGTTATTGTTGTTTGTTTTGTTGTTTGGTTGTTTGGTTGCCAAAGTTCAAAGCAATATGTGTGGAATGACTCAAGAACACTCAAGATGAAATCAAACACTACATTTAGCAGGACACATTATGAGATACAAACACCTCCTTTATCGTTGGTTTTCATCTTTGAAAAAATGTCTTAATGCACATAAACTTGTTGCCATTGGGGTTTAACACTGACCTTGTGGCAAAACTGAGGCATTTTTAAAGCATGCTAGTGGCAAAGAAATCACTAGAGGTAAGAGAGAGAGAAAGAGGAAACAGAATGAGGGAATATACTGTATATCTGGAGACACAGAGTAAAAAAAGACAGAGGCAGAGTATAAAGAAATAAGAGAGAGAAAAGGGATGAATGACAGAGAGGGGGAATACCGTTGTTCAGGTGAAAGGGGAGGGCTGCAGCACAGGGCTGATTTATTTTGTGTGTATCTGTAAAGAACTGAATCCATCTGGCACGGCACAAAACCATCAACACTGTAATTAAAATGCAATTACCACCTCTCTGCTCCCCCAGCCTCACTGTAATCCCAGAGAAATCATTCCATCTGTGTCACACATATACACACAGACACACGACCATCATTTTCCCCTGCATCCCTTTCCTCTGTGTGTCCATCTTTTTTAACAAGCTTATGGATTCTACAGCATCTATGGATGGGCTGTAGTCACCATAAAAAGAACATAGATTTCGAGGGGTGGGATGTTATGGCTGAGGTCTTCAACTTTCCAAATCAATGAAAACCAGCTCCTGCACTGAACAACAGCTACAGGATATGAGCTACATTCCTACTGTGTGAAAGAGAGGGCCCATACAGATGCACCACTTAGTGCAGAGCTCAAAAATAAGAATTGAATATATTATAATTATAATCAGGGCTCTGAACCGGTTCAAGGAACGAAAACGAAAACTGTAAACGAATTAAATTTTGACAGGAACAGAACCAGAAAGTAAATAAAATTTCAAATATTAAACGGAACGATAACGATTAACCGTTTAATATTTGAAATTTGCTGTCAACCAATCATGAATTCCAGTAGTACGGCATATGCAAATGTGAAGCTAAAGCCAATAAGTGAAATGTCTGCTCATCTGTGAACTCATCAAGGCCAAGTCTCAATGGCAATGCATCGGCTTCAGGGCCGGATTAAGACCAAATTGGGCCTGATGCTGCAGAGCAAAAAGGGTCTATTTTTTCTCTGCGTTGGTGTATGTGCATTCGACACTCAAGCGCCATCATGCTTAGCCTTTCCTGCCCCATTGAGGGCCGCAGCTCTCCTTTGACTATTCTATTAACTTTGAGAAGCTCCGCTCGCCGGGGGCTTTGGACACCATCATGCACAGATAGATGCGCAACCCAATTTTGACATTTGGAAACGTCTGAGAAAGATTCAACGATAACAAAAACTTGTACAAGCTCTGATGATTCATTCACAGTAATGGGTTTCTGAGTGCGCATAAATGCAGCAAACTGTAGCTATCAGCTAATTTTGACCGATTAATAATCAGTTAAACGGTGTAAAAAGTCATTTATTTATTTTCAGTAAATTATCAAAATATTTTAAAAGGTTTGCTGCATGGTTAAAATATGTTATGCGCATATATATATATATATATATATATATATATATATATATATATATATATATATATATATATAAATATAAAAATAAAAATAGAAAAAAGTTTTTTTTTGATAAAAAAAAGAAAATATTATTTCATTCAGAAATAGACAATGCATGGAAACATTTGATTTTGTGTCGAGACCCAACGCTGGTTTCAGTTTCGTTTTAGCCTAAATTAATTAGTTTTGGTTTGTCGTTAATATTGCTATAGCTTCTTATATCAAAGAATATAGTTTTAAAAAAATACGGTTATTAACTGGTATTTCTTCCACCTGAACCGGTTTCGGAACAGTAATAATATCTGAGGAAAGTAAGAACAGAAACTTTAAAATATCGATTCTGCTCGGAGTGAACCAATTGATTTTTTTTTTCAAGCCCTGATTATAATACAAATATTTTGACATTTGAAATAAAATTAAGTTCTTTTATCTATGCTTTCCATTTGCAATATGCAATAAATTCAAAAGTTAATCTAAAAAAATGTTTTTCATTTGCAATAATTTAAATTATATATATATTATATAGCTAAAATGCAACTTCGATATCTCATTCCTCTCTTATAAAGTTTCTTCTCCATTAACCACAACTGGCAAAATATAAACATTTTTGTTGTTGATGCATGAAATCTATCTGTTTTCAGCAGAACCAAATATCACCTGTCCCTATGTATAAGTCTCTGTCCTTGAAAAAGTTAAGTTCATAGGAATCAAGAAAAGCATTTTGTTTCTGAGAGCTCTAGAAACTAAATGAGGTGAATATTTGCCAGACTTGAGATAAATGTCCAAAGAAAGCAAAAGAGCCTCGCAGGTTTGTGTCTGAACTGTATCTGTAGTCTCTGTGTGTGTGTGTGTGTACAGATCTGTTGTTGTATAGAATAGAGGGGAGTACTGAGCTGTCCCTTCTGATATAAAAGCTTAATTACTTCTGACTAAGTCTGTAATTAAAATATATCCCAGCAGCCAGACCTACCTGTCGGAGAGAGAAAGAGAGAGAGAGAGAGAGAGAGAGAGAGATCGCTGATAAATCACACAGACACAGACAGGGGAATGGGAGAGATTAGAGAAGAGGAGAAAGAGAACATGAGGGAGAGGAAGAGATAAAGATAGAAAGAACAAGTTTCCGCAGGGATGAGGAGTTAGAAGGTCAACCGAGAGAAGAGAGAACTTATGAAGTATGGCAGCAGACACAGATGTTTACGAAACACTCATTTCATGTCAGTCGTCTAAAATGCATATACATGTATATGTATCTAGCCCTTTAACTGTCACCCTGTGCCGTATATGGGACGCCTACATTTACTTCACTATATTACAATTAAATCGAATCTAATCTTGACAAACTATATATCGTTGGAAAGGTCTAAGACTCCCAAATATATATTTTACCAATGTTATTTGTTAAAAATTATGTAGGAAAATTAATAGATTAATTTATGACAAGAGTGCACCTCAAAAATCTTCGAGTTCTGACCTTTGTTAAAAAAAAACCCATTTTAAAATCAGACATTGCATTATCATGTAAATGGTACATCAATATCATGTTACAAAATGTTTTCATTCATGAATTATAAAAATGTAAGTTTGGATCGTCCACTATAAAGTCTATGTTCAAAAATGTGAGTGACAGTTAAGGGGCTAGATTACACTTCTAAATCGGTGTACTTAATTTTAGCATGTAAATCCAAAAAAATACTTGTTTTAAGTTTGATAAAAAAACAAAATACAAAAAAAATAAAAACATTTTATGCTTAAATAGAAAAAAAGGTTTGGGGAAAAAAGCTCACATGATCACAAATGTCACCAATTTGATTAGTGACTTGGAAATATGGCAGTATTTTTATTTTCAAAATCTTAAATGACTTTTGTGTGACCCATTATGTATGAAATTACACAAGAACAACAGGTTAGGAGGGAGGATGCAATGTTTTCGAACAAAAAAAACAGACTTACTGTGGAATCTGAGAGGACTTTCCACTGGGCCCCGTTTGGACGAATGGATGGGGAATGAGAAATGGCAGCACACTGAAGCCACTGGATTTAAAGTACAATTTTTATTGCCAAAAACAAAAGAGAAAGAAACATTTTGGGAAATGGCTTTGCTACTGTGAGTGCCTGATGGAACGGTGTCTGCCTCACTACCATTGAATTTCACCAACTTCCTTCAAATCATTCCATCAGGGCTAAGGCAATATTCTGGCCCCAAATCTGGTTCTCCTCCTCTATTGTGCATATGATTAGGGCTCTGAAATCGACACACTAAATCTTCACAGCTGGATCCGACACTAACACTATGTGAGACATGAAAATTTAAACCAGAGAACTCTGTTAAGTGGAAAGCACGGTGAGCATAGAAGAACTGACAACGTGTTGATCTCACAGTAATTTGTGTGAAGGGGAAAGTCATACACAGCTGTCAGCATGGCGGGGTATAACCACACAACACTTATAAGTGGGAAAACTATCAGGTTACCCGACTCAGGCAGCCCAGATGCTCTAATTCCACTCTGTATTCAACACAATCCTAGAGTCTATTCATAAATGTTTGAAATCTGGAGCAAGACTAGGAACTCTCCAGAAAAGAAAGGCAACTGCAATGAATTCTTTGGCAGTTCATAATTTGACCTCCGGCGAAGAGTGGCTTCTTCCCACTGAATTTGTTGTAGTGGAGCCTGGAGTGCTGACAAAACGGCTTGCATTCCCTGTAGTATTCAAACTGGAGAGTTTTAAAAAATGTCAAAGAATTAGTATAATTTAGAGTACTTCAAAACTGGCTGACAAATAATGCACACGGATTAAAATAGTTTTTTTTATTTTATTATTTAAACTGGATGCCTCATGAATAGAGAAAAGCTTCAACAGGAAAATCCCTCTTGACTTTGGCCAATTTCTGAGTGACAATAGCACACTTGAGGCCTGGACTGATTAGCCTGTTGATTAAAGTGAACAGGGTGCTACTTCATTCCGCCTATCCACTGATAGCATGATGACAGAGTCCGAATTACAGAAACTTCAACCTACACATCCGTGAACCTTGAAGGAAACCTAACAACACAGACCCATCTAGAGAAGTCTGAAATCAAATGCTACATGTAAAAATATAACAGCCTCGGCCATATTTGCTATACTAGTACATGTTCTGAACAAGTCATAAAAATGTTGTGCATTTTAACTAAATATCAAGAAAGACTTTTTTGCATTAATCATGCATCTCAGATGAATGGATGGATGGACAGTTAGTCAGTTGGACAGGTAGTTAGGCAAAATGACAATGTTAGATAAAATGACAAATAAAATGATTGACAGACAGACAGAATTTTTTTTTCACTGTCCAAAAAGTCGTTTGATTGTGAAATGCTCACACTGCAGGTCAACAGTGTCCCAAGCAGTGATTTTAACTTCAAGTCACCACATGCTCACCACAGCTGGTCTAATGAAAAACATTCCCCACAAGTGCGTAAAACATACCATATTCTTATTGCACAAAGAAGTGCAATAAATGGGCCTACCATCCTCTGTGGCTCCACCTTGACTGCCGCATAATTCTGACCTGATTAAGTTACTGACAGTAAGAGTGGTGACGATGAGGAGATGGAAATGGATTGAGCCCGGTGCCTGGAGTCACTGATCCATCTCAGGTGGAACTCCATCCAGCGCTTTCCCTGAATCATCAATCACCTCGAGTGCTCCTCTGTCCCAGATTAAAAGGCCTGTTTGCTACATCCTCAGGCCAGAGCCTTTATCACAGCACAGGCTTGCCGGATGGACGGCACAAGCCATCTCGTGAAGGCGCCTACTGTACAAGATGGGAGTATAACTGGATCAGTCAAACCATCACCTTTGTCATGTACACCTCAGGTAAAGAATTGATTTTTTGATGTACTTTCATTAAAAATATAACATTTATTATTGGTGAATGAGTACTTGTGAGGGGATTTTGAATTTAATTTCATATTTGTTTCACAGCATGTTCATATTTTGCTAATGTGATTCTGTCCTTTTCTCCTCTCAGAATGTGTTGTGAGAAGTTTTTCGATGAAGTGAGTGAGGAATGCTCTGCACTGCCTAAACGAAGACACAGCTTGGACCATTGATTTGTTTACTAATAGTGAAAGGATGCAGCAGACTGGCTCTTGGCTCTGTAGCTGGCTGGTCTATTGAATAATCAATATCATTTTTGTTCTTTTCAGGCTATAAAGACTGCTGATTCTAATCTGCTGGACACATAAGACAGGAGAAAGCTGAACCTTTTAGCAAAATCCCCAGCTTCTGGGAAGGCAGACAGACTGAAAATGACAGCCACAAAAGATTATTGTGTTGTTAACACGTTGAAGTACTGAATGAGACTTAATGCCCTTAAAATGAAACTTTGTTGCCTCTGAGAGAATAATTGTAGGAATTTTATGAGAATCATATATATATATATATATATATATATATATATATATATATATATAAATCCCAAGCATACAAGTGGAATACAGATGGAAAGAGCAAGTTTTAGTATAATCACTCAGTTTTCTATTTGATTGTGGCCTATTAAACCCTGTGTACCCTGTGTAAGTGAGCAACAACACTAAATCGCTCCCATAATGATCAACAGAGCCGTCTACACAGCAACCATGCAATGCTGTGCCACTAAGGAAAAAAGGTATAAAACGTTTCCTGCACCAAAGGCATTTTAACCCAAGTTGTGAGCCTGCATTTGATGAGACAGACTGGGTACAGTGAAAGAAAGACATTAAATTAACTATATGCATTTTTATTGTATTTTCTTCACTGGCTGCATGCAAAACAGCTATGAGTTATGAGCCAGTTTGCAAAATAATGAATCAGTGCCAACAGACTTATACTTATACATATACACAGTATATATTATCAATACATTATCAATTATATTTTTATTTTTTATTTAAAATACATTTTCAAATAAGAAACAAAGTGTACAGGTATGTGTGTGTTTGTGTACTTTTATAAATTATTAACTGATTGTGTTGAGCAGAATTATTATATATTTAGAATAATGTTGGTAACTAAACAGTTTGATGACTTTAAAACCTGTTAACCCGCACCTGGATGCCAGCGCAATGAACCCTATTTGTTTGCACATTTCAATGTTTATGATATAGATTAAATGAAAAGGGACATAATTAATCTTTACAAACTATATATCATTCTTAGATCTAAGCCTCGAGAATTGACGATAGATTGCTGTTATTCAATGGAAAGCTTATAAAGAATGTATTTGCTAAATTTGTGTAATCAGTAAACATCAAAACATGCTTAATCAAAACGCAGTACGTACCAGATTCATCGTAATAGCAAGTCACAAACACATCCATAGCTGTAAATCCAGTTTAGTTAGAAAGGTAAGGGCCACTGAACAACATCCCATATAGCATTTTTAGTCCAACGAAGCAATAACATTTTAATATGGATGTTAATTATTAATACGTTATTGTTTGCATCCATTATGGAAAAACGTACACTCAAAAAACTGCATCTTGGTTGTAAAAAGGTTAGGGTTAGACATAATCAGTCAAAAAAATGGTTGCAGGAATCTCATTTTTCAAGGTTTCTTCTTCAGATTTGAAATGAGATGTGCCTGTCAACCAATTACTTTTCTGGATTGCTCCAGGACTGATTTCATGTATTTTTATTTGAAATAAAATAAAAATTCAGAGTGGTACAATTTTTTTCAAGGCACTTCAGTGTTTATAACTTTTTAACTCTGAATGATGGATAGTAAAGCCCAAAGGGTCTTCTTTCCAAAGACACCAAAATTGTGTGTGTAGCACACTGAAGTCAGGAACTGTTAACAATTTTAAGTTTTGGTTTAGGTTTTGTTTTTACACAATTTACAGAAGAAAGTGAGTCATACAGTTTTGGAACAACACGAGGGTGAGTAAATGATCAGAGAATTTCATTTTTGGGTTATACTTTCTGCTATGCCATCTTAATATGCAGAAACAATTATAAGCATAACAGTACAGAGTGTGAACAAAATTATGTAGAAAAACACTGATAATGTACATAGCTGTGTAATTATTCCTTTCAAGTTTTATAAGTCAAAGGGTCAAACTTAAGCATCTGCATTTTGAACGAATTAGTACTTTTTCATCTGTTCCAGTAAGAAGAGTAGCGCCGTGGTGCAGATGGAGTGGTAGAGACATTGATCTAATCGAGTCTGACTTCCTACCACCACCCACTGCCACTGTCCATCTGTACAACACCCCAGCCATGAGCTCACACTTTCTCTCTCTCTTTAAGAATCTCCTATCCAGTCACCCCTGTCTGTGCCACAACATCTGGACAAGTTTCAGGCAGACCAAACCTGATGCCAACCTGCCTAATAGCCTATGGAGTCAATTATGAAAGAGAAAATGTTGCAGCCTAATTGTTAATGGCACCATCTGGATAATGGCACTTTTCAGGGAGAGATTCCTTACCTGGTCATCAGGGAGTTTCCATTCCAACGGCCTCCAAGTGCAATGGAGGAGAACCAAAAGAAAAACTGTTTTTCATACCTAATGAAGTTCCCTTTTAACAGTGCTCATTGTGCACGATATAGTGCATTTGTGTGTGTGTGTGTGTGTGTGTGTGTGTGTGTGTGTGTGTGTGTGACTCTTCAGCAGCCACAAAGTGTTTCTCCATCTTCATTTCGATGTGAAAGGAACTGGGGGCAGTCAACTAATTAAATGCCACATTCTGTCTAATGGCTTATGAAAATAAAAAAAATAAAAATTCTCCTGAGCAGTTCTTTTCAAATACTATTTTCTCTCTTTCCCTTTTTGTCATAAGATGAGGTTCAAATGTGCCAGAGGGAAAATGCCTGTCATAACTATTAATTAAAGCAGCACCTTCACAAAACAAAGTAAGCTTCTAATGTGGATTATTATTATTATTATTATTATTATTATTATTATTATTATTATTATTATTTTACAATGAAGAACCACAGTTATGATATCATGGTATACTGACAATTGCCCCAAAAAAGCATTGACACTTAAGTCACGTAAACTTACAAAAAAAATGAAATATTTAATTAAATGAAGTTGTAGGGTGCTTTCACACTAGCACTTTTGGTGCGCACCTGGGGTCGATTGGCGTCAGAATTCAGTTCGTTTGGATGATGTGAACGCTGTCTTCCGTACTGGGATGCGCACCCGCGAACCGTACCCAAGTCCGCTTAAAAATGGTGGTCTGGGGTACACTTCATGTGAACTCTGGTACGGTTCGCTGCTCATGTGAACGCAATCGTACCAAATCGCGGAAGTGAACCGATTTTAATGACAAATTATTTGATGAAAATGTGTGTTTGTGTGTGTGTTTTACTCACTTTCCTGATGAGCGTGACTGACCTGCTGCAAGCACAGAGCTGTACATCTCATCGATGTTCACCATCAACGTTCTTTAGAGCATTTTCAGTAAATTCGAAAGACAGACACAAGTGCCATTATGTACCGAAGCTTTATCAACAAAACGAACAGTTCAAAAACGTAAAACATAAAAGTGCACAGAGTAATGTTATGCATTTGCCACCTTCTCCTGCGCTGTCGTTACCAAGCAATGGGGTAAACAGCTGCTGGCTTGATGACGCAAGCGAACCGCGGTTCGGACTCAAATATTATAATATGAACACAGTCCAGCGGGGGCAGGGGGAGTGGGGAGCAACCGAACCAAGTGTGAAAGCACCCTAAGTTTCAATATAATAATAAATAAACTGTTCAAAACTAAGATGTAAAGTCTTGAAAAATGTAAGTTAGTGCTAAGAAAAGCTGTAGCATCATTTATGTTTAGATTTCACTTGGTTGAAATTTTTATGTTGAATTTATATTAAATAACATATATATTTCAGACAACTTTAAGTGTGACTAAATGTGACCAAAAGTGTCCATATACCTTTTGGGGCACTATATATCATGTTATTGAATAATTACTGTATTCACCTTGATAAAATGACCACCTTCCTTTATTTCATCACTAAGCCTGTTCTTTAAATTGGCACCTCTTCTCAAAGACTCTCTTCTTGTGAAAGCACAGGTTCTCATGGGAGGGAGAAGGTATGGAATCCTGCATGAAATGAAGCAGTGGACTTCCCTGGAAGCACACGTCACAACTGCTGGACCAGGATACTTGGATGTCAGGGCCTTCACTCAATAGAGGACAGTACCACTAAAGTCTTCCACACATATGAAGTTTTTTGGATGTTCGTTCTCTGGATATTTTGCACCAAAGTTGTGTTTAAAATGATGCTTATTTTATTTAAAACAGATGCCTCTCCGAGGCCTGATGCCAAACCAACTGTGTCAATCTTTACTAACCCAAACAAATGATATACCATGACAGTCAACTCTAAGTTATTAAATTATTAATTCTTATTACTCTAAGAATACAATACAGTAGTATCACCAAAACAGTGACTTGGCACTTCTATTTAAATGTACAGAGGATGCTAAGCTCACTTCACCTCGCTATCTTCCTGCTGCAAAGAACAAAAACATAATTTTTTCAGTACAGTTCATGCTTAAACAAATGTGATTGGACAAACACTTTGTGTTTTCATGTGTGTATGCTATCTATCTAGACCAGCCAAAAACAACAGAGTTTGAAGGAGATGATAGCGGGAAAGAGAGAGAAAGACAATATTACCTAGAAACAGACAGGTATAGGATACGGAAAGGAGGAAGAGGAGGAGGGGTAGACTGAAAAACACATTTACTTAGCGTTTGGCACACGGCTTACAAATTCAGCGCAGCATGAAGGACAATTGGAGCTGAGAAAGGCAACACTCCCATATGAAGGACACTAACATGAGAAAGAAGGGAAATGTAAGTGTGTGTGTGTGCACGTGCTAGAGAAGCCTAATGAGATAATTATCTCTATCTACAGTTCTCAA
>NW_020525005.1:0-47213 GCF_003368295.1 Carassius auratus | reverse complement strand
TTTTTTTGCTCTTTTAAATACGAGATAAAAGTATCCAATTGCAGAATCACAGCCTTGATGATGGAGAAGCGCGTTGAAAAAGATGCAAAGCCTGAATGGTCAAAGATGTCCATCTAATGCATATTTATATAGGAAAACTAATTAAAAAGCAGCAGAGCTTTGTAAACAGCTCAGATTAATCATTTCATCTCAATAAGAATGATATAATCATCAGAACAAATTTACCGGGATTTTTGAAAAGGTCCTGTTAACATATGACTTGTTAATGGTAACTTATCGGTAATTTACCAGTAACGACTTATGTGTGAAAGGGGCTAAACTCATCCAATGTATATGCCATGAATTTGAACTTCTTAACATTCATCTGGAAAAACAGTGTGCTTTATCTCACTAGATTTGTAACGTAAATCATTTATAAATCTTAGCCAACATAGAGAATACAGCAACCTTTTCCAAATATAAAAGTTTTATGGATTTAAACATAATTTAAAGGGCTAGTTCACCCAAGAATCTAAATTATGTTATTAATGACTCACCCTCATGTCGTTCCAAACCAGTGACCTCCGTTTATCTTCGGAACACAGTTTAAGATATTTTTGATTTAGTCCGAGAGCTCTCAGTCCCTCCATTGAAACTGTGTGTACGGTCTACTGTCCATGTCCAGAAAGGTAATAAAAACATCTTCAAAGTAGTCCATGTGACATCAGAGGGTCAGTTTTTTTAAACATCGAAAATTACATTTTGTCCAAAAATAGCAAAAACTATGAATTTATTCAGCATAGTCTTCTCTTCTGGGTCTGTTGTGAGATTTCAAAACACTGCAATTTAGTGACATCGGTTCACAACTGACCCTCTGATGTCACATGGACTACTTTGATGATGTTTTTCTTACCTTTCTGGACATGGACAGTAGACCGTACACACAGGTTCAAAGGAGGGGTATTTGTTTATGATACATAATATACTTAATTGGTTAGTTTCATATTATGTATAGGAATATTACATTATGTATTTTTTCAATTTTGTTCAATAAAACCATGTAATTAATTGTTTTTATATTTTATTTGAGCCAATTATTGCCTCATCAATATTCAATAGTCACTCTAAAGCTTGGTTTTCACTTAGGTCTATTTGTGTTACTAAGAAATATCGGATTACTCAATTGTTAAAATAATCAGTAGATTACCTGATTCCCAAAATAATCATTAGTTACAGCCCTAGATTAGTTAAAATATTTCAAAATACAACTGTATTGTTTTTCTTTTTGTAATTACAGTAAAAGACAAATATCACTGAACATTTCTTAAAAATTATATTCAAATATTGTCTTGTTCTAGTGAACAGTATCTATATTTTGTCTCATCATGTGAGCTAAGTGTATTATTGATATAGCTCATAAATTTACAAGTGTATTGTATAGCTTTCATTCTTTAGGTCCACCATATATTTAATGAAAAAAAAATCAGTTTGAATAAGGAAAGCAATAACTTTGCCATAGTATCCTTTCAAATGCTAAAGAAAGGACCCCACCGCCCGCCCCCACCCCTGGAAAAAAGTTCAAGCTCAGGGTTTTCTTTAACTTTTATTATTTTTATTTTTTTTTAGTTTTCAAATAAGCTTGAAGGACTAGTTGGATCAGGCTTGTTTAATTAGAGTTGAATCTAAACTCTACAGGGCTCCGGCCCTCCAGGAATTGAGTTTGACACCCCCGTGCTGTAGAATTGTAAACTACTGTATATTTACAGATAAACTGTAACAGTGTGATCTTATCCCTCGATAACAGCCACTAAGCTGATAACACAGGCTCATCCGTTAACTGAAGTCAGCGCTGTACTCTTGCTAAGAACACTTTTTCTTGGTGAAAGCTTTGCTTTTGTTTAGCTAATAAAAGTTACAAGTTGATTCAAAATGGTGTACAATTATTTAATTATACTAAACAAAATTATAAACGGAACACTTTTTGTTTTTGCCCCAATTTTTTTTTAAAGATCTAAGACTTTTTCGATGTACACAAAAGGCCTGTTTCTCTCAAATATTGTTTACAAATCTGTCTAAATCTGTGCATGGGCACTTCTACTTTAATAATAATAATCCATAATCCATCAACCTCACAGGTGTGGCATATCAAGATGCTGATTAGACAGCATGATTATTGCACAGGTGTGCCTTAGGCTGGCAACAATAAAAGGCCACTCTAAAATGTCCAGTTTTACTGTATTAGGGGGTCCTGAGGGGGGTTCAAAAAACTGATCAGTATGGGGTGTGACCACCGTTTGCCTCACGCAGTGCAAACATCTCCATCCCATAGAGTTGATCAGGTTGTTGATTGTGGCCTGTGGGATGTAGGTCCACTCCTCTTCAATGCCTGTGTGAAGTTGCTTGACATTGGCAGGAACTAGAACATACTGCCGTATATGCCAATCCAGAGCATCCCAAACATGCTAAATGGGTGACATGTCTGATGAGTATGCTGGCCATGCAAGAATTGGGATGTTTTCAGCTTCCAGGAATTGTGTACAGATCCTTGCAACATGGGGCCGTGCATTATCCTGCTGCAACAACAGTTGATGGTCATGATGAATGTCACCACAGTTAAAATGACAAACTGCAGTCAGGTCGAGACCCAGATGAGGATGACAAGCATGCAGATGAGCTTCCCTGAGACGGTTTTTTTAGTTATGCAAACCAATTGTTGCAGCAGCTGTCGAGGTGGCTGGTCTCAGAGGATATTGCAGGTGAAGATGCTGGATGTGGAGGTCCTGGGCTGGTGTGGTTACACGTGGTCTGCGGTTGTGAGGATGTAAATGTTAAATGTACTGCCAAATTCTCTTAAACGCCTTTGTAGATGGATTATGGTAGGGAATGAACATTCAATCATGGGCAACAGTTTTGGTTGACATACCTGCAGTCAGCATGGCAAATGCACGCTCCTTCAAAACTTGTGACATCTGTGGCATTGTTTTGTGTGAAAAAAATGCAATTTTTTTTTTTAGACTTGCCTTTTATTTTGGCCAGCCTAAGGCATACCTGTGCAATAATCATGCTGTCTAATCAGCATCTTGATATTCCACACCTTTGAAGTGGATGGATTATCTTGGCAAAGGAGGAAGTGCTCTCTAAGATAGATTTAGACAGATTTGTGAACAATATTTGAGACAAATAAGCCTTTTGTGTAAAAGTCTTAGATCTTTGAGATCAGCTCATGAAAATTGGGGGCAAAAACAAAAGTGCTGAGTTTATAATTTTGTTCAGTGTATGCCATCCTGGTATTGTGGATGCGCTCTCTCGTTTTATACAAATGCAGCTGCTGAAATTTTGCTATGATTGTTTTGTACACTGTAATGTATTATAAGATAACTAATAAACTGGTAAGTTAAAAAAAATGGTCTTAAATCTTTAATTGCATCAATTATTTATGTGGTGAAATGTTGTCTACTAAGTGGTTTGACTGCACCGTATCTTTTAAATGTCTATCTAGTTTGAAATTGCCACTTGCTTGGAGCTGCTGTGTTCACAGAAGCTTTGGCGTTCAAATATTAATACTCAAATCAATATTTTGTGTCTAATTATTTACTTCGCGTTGGGGTCCTGATCACCCTGTCGGAGTTCATTCTGAGAGAAAAAAAATGTCAGGATGTATATTATCCATTACTTAGGTTGTAGGTGTAGGTTGTAGATTAAGATCAGACTTAAGAGCCAATCATATTGCTTGGTCTGTTTTTCCATAAAGGACTGTGCAACCAACTGTGGCCTGTAACACTGACTATGACAAAAACAGTATCAAGTTTTCAATTAACAGGAACACAAATGATCGCAATGGTGATTTCAAAATGAACTCGCAATTTATGCATACATAAACTACAATAACAAATTATTCAAGGACCAAATTTTCACAGCATAAATGCAAAAAATACTGAATTAAATTGCTTTGAACTGTTTAAAAAAAAAAAAGTTACAGTTAGTTTTTTGGTTCGGTAACATCATCTTTAAACATACAGCTCTGCCACAGATAACAGCACCATTTGAGTGGAAAAAGGAAAAGGCCTTACTTGCCTCTACAAAATAGAGCATTGATTAATATATTGCATTGGCAGCAGAGAAAGATCATCAAAACACTAAATAAGGATAAATGGGTGCTATGGGTCCTGTGGGTGTCAACCAGCAAAAAGCTTAAATACTTGTGTATTCTGGAAATAAACTATATATGCAACTCTATAATCACCTTCTTGAAAAAAAAAAAAACAAGCTCAAAGTTACTTATAATAAGTAGATTTGGCATCTCTATTTACTATTTCAGAAAAGCTATACGTATGAAATGTTTATATAATGTAAATGTAGAAATGCATTTATTTATAAATCATATGGTATTGTAAAAGCATTTTAAGGTCATAACATAGTGTTGTCTTTAGTAAATGATAAATGCTTCTGAAATCATAATTTGGGGTGAAAAAGAATAGAAACTGTGAACAATATTTTTGCCTCTATTGATAATTTCAGCTGGAAACTGCAGTAAATTGCGCTATAGGTATGTCTTGCGAAATGTAGGTAGGAACATATTTTCATTGAGCCTAGTTTGGAAATTTCTGTTAAATCTTCTAATATGTTGGTCTTTTCCGTGTGCTGTTCTACTTCCAACTCATCAGTCTCATTTACAGCACACATCTGTCAGGATTTTCTCGATTACAGTATCCTCTAATGTCTATTTTTCAGATTTTTCAGGGTGCAGCAATCATTGCTGACTAACAATCTTTTTAACGCTAATGACAGCAGTGTTGCTTTTCCTTTTACTGCAATTACCCGAGCATGAAGAAATGTCCTCGGCGGAGGTTTCAAATTTGTCTATTTAATCCCACAACCTCTCTAAGAGAAGCCTTATTTGATCTCTCTTTTCTAAGAGGATCAGATATTTACGTGTTTCTGCATTCCAAGGTAACAGGCTAATTTCCGTATTTAAATATTCATGTATGCAGACAAGGCAGTGTGAGTGCGTTCACACCTACACAGGGTCTTTGACAGACAGACGGTTTGTTTTACAATGAGCTTCCCCCCTGAGGGAGAGACAGGCTAAAGGGTGGATTTCGTTCTGAAATGGCAACATTAAGAGGGCATTCTGGGGCCACCAATGAGAAGAGAGTTTGATTGAAGGTTTGTTGTGGTGGGTGTTGGTTATGGTGAAGGTGGGGGGTTGCAGGCAGCAGAGGCCAAGAGAACCAAAAGATGAGTATAATACCACCAGCAGGATTTATCCTGGATTATGATGAAGAGTCAGAAAATTGCACCAGCATGGAAAGAGGTTTCTGTCTTTCTCCCTCCTCTCTCCTTCCTTTCCTCGTTTTTCCCTTGTCTCTCTTCGCTGGGTCAGCAGAAGCATTTGAAAATGAAATGGGTTTCTTTTACAGCAACTTTACAGAGGAGTCTCTCCCTTTTCTGGAAGCATTTTTGGAGAACACTTAGAGTTAATTAAGGTCCAATCATTTGCAAATGGACTGTGGATCCAGATGCAGAAATTTTGCACCCCAAGCTCTCTGATAGCATAACGTGGAGAGAGACAGAGAGAGAAAGAGAGAGAGAGAGAGAGAGGAGAGAGAGCACATTTTATAGTGGGGTTTTGTAAATGTGTTTGTGTAGAGATTGTCCCCACTCCATGTTGTCAATTGGAGACAATGAGAACTACAGCATTAGACTAAATTTGATTATAGCCACATTACAATGGTGCCTGTCAGTCTTGCATTCCAAAAGTGCATGACCAAACCCAGGGCTATATTATAAGTCACTGTATAGCGACATTTATCCTGTTACCACCAAAACACCACTCTTGAACATTCTCACTTCACATCGGGAAGAATCTGAAAATGCTTTTGCAGTCATGCTTAATTATATTTTTTACTATGCATATAGTAGTACAATTTAATAGGCTCCAACATGCCTGTGACTCTAGGAAGGTTGTATAAAGCTGTTGTATAAAGGTTCTGATATCCACATTGCTGTGATCAGATGCTTTTCTTAACTGCTATTTTCTCAACGCTTCCGTTTTTATTGTGTGATTATTTTGTTATTAAGAGAAAAAGAGTGCAGCACATATAAACATTTACAGGGTGGACGGCCATTGGGATGTTTTTTGTTTAGGTATTTTGAAATTCTTTTTACTTTTAAAGTATGTAAGTGTGAATATGTGCAAGATGCAACCACTCGCTAACACACAGGATGGTTCAGCGTACTTAACATGTTGCTTTTGAGTTGTGGCACTAACGAATGGTTATTTTCATTCTCTTGCAGCATTGTCTTCATACAAACATTTCTTCTCAAAGCTCTTCTTCCTTTCATTCTTCTAAACATTTACTTCACACCTGTTCAGGATCCTGTTAAGCCAATCAGCCTAACCTGTTCCCTATCAGCGACCTCATTACAAGCACTTTTTAAAACAGGTATCTCAGGCAACAGTTCTGGGTCAAGCCTCGATTACGATATCCAACAGGAATTGACCTCACCGATCTTGTGTCCAGCTCACCTCGTCTTCGAAGAATCACCATTAGTAATGTATACTTACCTTTTGAGAAGCTAACCTTTTGTGTCTTTGTTCTCCTGTCTCCATGAATGCTTATGGCATTATCTGTGATATGAATTATCCTACGAACCTCTAGCTCCTGAGTACCCATTTGATAATTCTGAGCATTGATCTTCAACTGCAAGAAGAGAGACAAGTATTGATATTCATGTATTGTGTGGCTTTGACGTCTTGACACTTAACAAACTCACCTGGCTTTCACAGAAACAAACTCCACAGAACCCGCACCAGAAATTACCTTCAACTCACGTACTCACGAACTCCTGTTTTTGAATAAAGACTCTGTGTTGAATTCCCTTACCTCTGCCTCCTAAGTACTATCCTGACAGAAGGCTCGACGAAAACAGAAAACTGAATTCAGCACAATCCGAGGACTGCGCTTCCACTAACCCCACTTCCACGATAGCGTATATAAGTCCAGTCTCACGACAGCGCCATTCTCAGGCCTGGAGGCGGACTGCAAAGAATTCCTCTCACAATGCTTGCTCATCCTAGAATGGCATGCTCATCAATACCCCACGGAAAGGTCTAGAATTTCTCTTATCATCATGCAACTATCTGGAGCTGCGTTGAGATGGGCCGAAGCATTGTGGTGTCAGGAAACCTCATCCTTCCAGAACTTCATCTGCCATTTCAGAGAGGTTTTCAGAGAAACCTATAGAGGACTCCTCCAAAGAGCTTCCCCTGATTAGCATCCCAGTTAAGCCCAGGATGGGCTCCCAATACCCAGTTGGACCCAGAAGTGGTTCCTGATTCCCAGTTAGGCTCCGAAGAGATTCTCGGTGTCCCGTTAAGCCCAGATGAGACTTCTGATCTCCCGTTAAGCCCAGAAGTGGCTCCTTAACCCCAATTAAGCTCCGAAGAGACTCTGAATGTCCCAACAGACCTCGAAGAGGTATTTCCATTGTCACTGTTCATGAATCGGCTGTTCTCACACTGAGGTGTCTGCGTGAGTGTAATTGTGTGGGTGAGATTACTCGTTGTGGTGATTCTCGTTGTGCTCCCATTCTTGGTCGACGCGTCAGAGGTGAGAGTAGGAGCAGTGCTTTCTCAACGCGCTTCCTCAGATGATAAGATGCATCCCTGCACGTTCTTTTCTCATCGACTATCGTTTGCCGAACGTAATTATGACATTGGTAACAGAGAGTTGTTGGCAGTTAAGTTAGCGTTGGAGGAGTGGCGTCATTGGTTAGAGGGTTCGGGGGTACCTTTTATCGTTTGGACTGATCATTAGAATCTTGAATATATCACATCAGCTAAAAGACTCAACTCCATGCAGGCTCGGTGGGCTCTTTTTTTCAGTTTTGATTTTGTTCTCTAGTACCGCCTGGGGTCTAAAAACATCAAACCCGACCCTTTATCTCGTATTTTTTATCTATCCGAACGCACGGTCACTCCTGAGTGTATTTTACCTGAGAAAGTTGTCATCTCCACTCTGGTATGGGAGGTCGAATCGAAGGTCAAGACAGCCTTAGAAAGGGTTAGGGGTAGTCGTTTTTGTTTGGGTTGGGTTATCTCTACACGCTCTTCACCACACCACCACCGGATTGCCATCTCATCCCTGCTTCAACCACCACCTGAGTGTTTGTCCCCGACCTCTGTCTTTACTCTGCATCTTGCATCCTCCTGTTAGTTCATTACATCCATTCATCGACTCAGGATTGCGCGGAGTGCCCTGCTGCACTGCGGCCCTCCAGACACGTGTCTCCACCTCGACCCATCAGCCCGACGGCTCCGCACCGCTCCAGCTCACCTCATCTTCGAAGAATCACCAGCAGTAATGTATATTTACCTTTTGAGAAGCTAACATGTGTGTCTTTGTTCTCCTGTCTCCGAAACGCTTATAGCATTGTCTGTGATATTAATTCCCCCTACAAACCTCGATCTCCTCAGTGCCCATGTGATTCTCTGAGCATTGGTCTTCCACTGCAAGAAGAGGAGACAAGTATTGATATTCATGTATTGTGTGGCTTTGACGTCTCGACACTTAACAAACTAAACTGGCTTTCACAGAAACGAACTCCACAGAACCCGCACCAGAAATTACCCTAACTCACGTACTCAACTCATTATGTTCAGATGTGTCTTATCAATTATCCTCATTTAATGTTCCCTTATAAGTTGCAGTCTGTTCAGTGTTTCGATGTCTGGTATTGTCTATGGAATAGGTCTGTGTTATCCTGGTGTGTGTATTTGCTGTTACCCTGTTGTGGCTTACTCCTCTGTGACGTATAAAGACTGTTAATTGTATCTTCCTCGGTTACATGTTTCTGTCCCACATCACCGTGACAGAATATTGGACCACGAAAAAGTAAAGCACCATTTTTCCCCGGATTTAGTTTTTTTTTTTTTTGTCAGTTTTTGTTTATCCTTATGGATGATCCTGCCGTCCTCTTCCTCCTGCTGGAGCAAGGGATCACTCTCTTGAGGATCACACCAAGGACTTTGTGTTTCTGGCCAATCTGACACTCTACCCGGACAGCTGCCTCTGCTCGTTTTATCAAATTGGACTGAACACCTCCACACGAGTGCAGCTGTCTGGGGATGGTCCTTGAGAGAGCCTTGCTGCCTTTGTTGAGTGGGTGCTGTTGTCCTGTGGATCGCTGCTCAAGGTGGACATTAGACGACAACAATAGCCCCACTCAGGACCGAGAGCCCAGCCCACCATCCCCCTGCTCAACAGAGCCAAAGCCGGAGCCCACTGCTGATGGAGGGCCAGAGTCTGCCGTGAGCGACAAGTCATTGCCATGGACTTCGAAAGAGTTGAGGAACGCTGTGGAGCCAGAGCCAGCAACAGAGCATCCCACAATGGAGAGAACCATGAACAGCGAGAGCACGGAGGGAAGCTATGCCCATTGCACCATGGCTGAGGGTGAGCACTGCTCTATGGACTGTGAAGACATTAAATGCAGACATGCCCCCAAACTCTGAGTCCTGGACTCCACCTCAACCCTTCGACTGAGCAGCTCCACCGGGCTCCCTCGTCCCTCCAGTTCTGCCTTGGTCTGTCATCGTCCATCCACAGCCTCGGGTCCCTCAGTCCCTCTGGCTCTGTCAGGCTAGGCTCCTCCTGCCCTCCGGCTTCACCTCAGTCTTCGGCCACTCCGGCTCCACCTCTGCCTTCCGGATCCCCGCCTCCACCTCAGTCTCCGGTGCCATCTGCTTCTCCTTGGCCTTCCGGATCCTTGGTGTTGCCCTGGCTCATCTGCTATCCATCTCCACCTCGGTATCATCTATGGAAAATGTCTGTTTTATTCTGGTGTGTGTGTATTTGCTGTTACCCTGCTGTGGATCACCCCTCTATGAAGTATGATGTTTATTGTATCTTGCTCGATTACGTGTTTCTCTCCCACACCACACCATGACGTTATGGTAAATCCTAAATTAAATCCATTCATCGTATAAAATGATCATGTCTCTTCAGAAGACTGTTGAAGAATTTTTTTATTTTATTTATAAATATTTTAAGTTATATAGGCCTTTATATACTGTATGTATTTAGTACTATGTATATACAGTGTAGGTGTTTAAATGTAAATGCTTGCCTAAACGAGCAGTGAGCTGTAATGAGATAGAGCTCAAATAACTGCTGTAATAGATGTAGCACCCTTGATATCACTGACTGACTATAAACCATTTATTTCCAGTTTAATTGCCATTGTAATGTAAATATGTGCCCAACGTCTGTGGTGGATCCAGTAAAACCCCTCTCTCATGTCTGAGTCTGGCTAATGTGTCCTCTCAGAGGAAGCAGCCTAACAGCATATTAACGATCAGAGCCCAGTTCAACCAGGGTGGGATGAGCTGTGTATGTGGGAGAGAAGAGATTTCAAGGCTGCTTTATAGAAATTAGATGTTACAAGGCTCTTCCCTATGTTCTCTTGCCATCCTCCTTTTTTCCTCTCCCGCCTCCATCCCCCCATTTATCTCCCTTTTCTTGCCTCACCCAATGTACTTACGGCAGAACCAATGTGCTTATGCCACCAACACACTGATCAATCCAGCCCATTTAATGAAGCCTGTTGCAATGCTGTCCTCTCTAAACAGTTTTAGGTGTAAGCTTATTTTGCTGATTGGCAAGGTTTTTTTCAGTATCATACAGTTTTTAAACACTATGAGAATATAAATCTGGACATCATGCTCACACTAACATAAATTGTTCTTTGGTTTTATGAGAATAATCATTCACCATTTCTATTTTTGTGACAATGTCATACTGTCATCATACACTGTAAATACTGCGTCTGTGAAGCATCTTTCTTTTAACATAATCAATGACATGGGCCTTATTCCCAAAATAGCAATTCTCTGTCATCCAAAAATAGCCAGAAATAAAACCTAAAGAGGAAGCAAAGCCTGGAAGAGAGACCTGCCTTTGCAGTGCACAAAGAGCTCTGCTATTGATAGTCCTCTGCAAATCTGTCACTATCTCTGTTCCAAGACCTAGCAAACATTTAAAGACATCATATGGCTTCTAATGCGAAGTCTGTTTACTATCAAGTAACTGAATTCAACTACCACCATAAGGTACCTTATTAATGTACATTTTTTACGCTTTAATGTCCTTTGTAGAGAAGCCATTTGTTGAATGCACTTAAAGGGTAAGTTCACCGAAAAATTATGTCATTAATAACTCACCCTCATGTCGTTCCAAACCTGTAAGACCTCCGTTCATCTTCAGAACACAGTTTAAGATATTTTAGATTTAGTCCGAGAGCTCTCAGTCCCTCCATTGAAACTGTGTACACGGTATACTGTCCATGTCCAGGAAGGTAATAAAAACATCTTCAAAGTAGTAAATGTGACATCAGAGCAGACATGGGGACTTGTGACTTGGTGACTTGGACTCGAGTCGACTCGAGTCGCTATTTTTAGGATTGAGACTTGACTCGGACTTGGAAGTTAAAGACTCGGGACTTGACTTGACGAGACACGATGACTTGAATGACTTGAGTGTTAATCACATCATGTTTTCAGTTTGAATATAAAATATATTAATTATTTTTTTTAAATAAAGTTGATTACTCAGCTGGAGCGCAGGCTGAAAATAGCGTCGTGACTGGATCAGGACACTTTCATCAGTCATGCCCTCTCTACCTTACACACACCACACCCACTTAAATCAGATATCACATCACATCAACATGTCAGCCTGAGAGGTACCGAGGGTCATCGCTTTTGTCTTCAAAAGTTTGCGACTAAAAACGCGTGGAAAACGCTAGTCGCGCCGCTTTCTCCTTCTTTCCAAAGCGCTCGGACAGAAGTGCTCCTGGGGCGTCTGTCGTGGCTAAGCATCCATGACACGCTCTCTCTTTAGATTTGCAGCACTAAAAATCGCTCGCAGTAGCTCTGCTACTAAATTCATTTCAAAATGGCAATCCATATACAGCTGTGAACAGCTGTTCCTTCGTCTTAGCTGAGCTTTCAACGTTGATACGGGAAAGGATGAAGCTGATTGGTTAGTTATTGTCACATGACCTGCGGTGCGCTTGCGGCATTCTGAAAAGTTTAGATGTTTTTAACTCGATGCGGTGCGACCGCGTTCTGAGCGCTTGCTTCCATTATGAGCGCGCATACCGCGCGCCTACATTGGAAATAACGAACTTGCGCGCGCAAAAGACGTGATGTGAACGGCCCCTAATGATCCGCTAGCAGGCCGTCAAAAAAACACATTCCAGGGGCGGCGCTAGGGCTGGGCTAAGGGGGCATAAGCCCCGAATATTTTGTTACCTTGTCTTTCTCATAGAGCAAAACAATTAATCAGAAAAACAAATGTAGCTGCCGCGATTAGTAAATGTGACATCAGAGCAGACATGGGGACTTGTGACTTGGTGACTTGGACTCGAGTCGACTCGAGTCGCTATTTTTAGGATTGAGACTTGACTCGGACTTGGAAGTTAAAGACTCGGGACTTGACTTGACGAGACACGATGACTTGAATGACTTGAGTGTTAATCACATCATGTTTTCAGTTTGAATATAAAATATATTAATTATTTTTTTTAAATAAAGTTGATTACTCAGCTGGAGCGCAGGCTGAAAATAGCGTCGTGACTGGATCAGGACACTTTCATCAGTCATGCCCTCTCTACCTTACACACACCACACCCACTTAAATCAGATATCACATCACATCAACATGTCAGCCTGAGAGGTACCGAGGGTCATCGCTTTTGTCTTCAAAAGTTTGCGACTAAAAACGCGTGGAAAACGCTAGTCGCGCCGCTTTCTCCTTCTTTCCAAAGCGCTCGGACAGAAGTGCTCCTGGGGCGTCTGTCGTGGCTAAGCATCCATGACACGCTCTCTCTTTAGATTTGCAGCACTAAAAATCGCTCGCAGTAGCTCTGCTACTAAATTCATTTCAAAATGGCAATCCATATACAGCTGTGAACAGCTGTTCCTTCGTCTTAGCTGAGCTTTCAACGTTGATACGGGAAAGGATGAAGCTGATTGGTTAGTTATTGTCACATGACCTGCGGTGCGCTTGCGGCATTCTGAAAAGTTTAGATGTTTTTAACTCGATGCGGTGCGACCGCGTTCTGAGCGCTTGCTTCCATTATGAGCGCGCATACCGCGCGCCTACATTGGAAATAACGAACTTGCGCGCGCAAAAGACGTGATGTGAACGGCCCCTAATGATCCGCTAGCAGGCCGTCAAAAAACACATTCCAGGGGCGGCGCTAGGGCTGGGCTAAGGGGGCATAAGCCCCGAATATTTTGTTACCTTGTCTTTCTCATAGAGCAAAACAATTAATCAGAAAAACAAATGTAGCTGCCGCGATTACCCAATCATGAGAAGTGCATATTACATACAGAATATAAATATGACGTATTTTCAGTTGTTTCATACTTTTTTGTTATGTACAGTACAGACCAAAAGTTTGGACACACCTTCTCATTCAAAGAGTTTTCTTTATTTTCATGACTATGAAAATTGTAGAGTCACACTGAAGGCATCGAGGGCTATTTGACCAAGAAGGAGAGTGATGGGGTGCTGCACCAGATGACCTGGCATCGACAGTCACCGGACCTGAACCCAATCGAGATGGTTTAGGGGTGAGCTGGACCGCAGACAGAAGGCAAAAGGGCCAACAAGTGCTAAGCATCTCTCGGGGAACTCCTTCAAGACTGTTGGAAGACCATTTCAGGTGACTGACTCTTGAAGCTCATCAAGAGAATGCCAAGAGTGTGCAAAGCAGTAATCAAAACAAAAAGTGGCTACTTTGAAGAACCAAGAATATTACATATTTTCGGTTGTTTCACACTTTTTTGTTATGTATATAATTCCATATATAATTCCACATGTGTTAATTCATAGTTTTGATGCCTTCAGTGTGAATCTACAATTTTCATAGTCAAGAAAATAAAGAAAACTCTTTGAATGAGAAGGTGTGTCCAAACTTTTGGACTGTACTGTACATAAAAAAGTATGAAACAACTGAAAATACGTCATATTTATATTCTATACTCTGAGAGAGAGAGAGAGAGAGAGAGAGAGAGAGAGTGTGTGTGTGTTTGTGAGAGAGAGAGAGAGAGAGAGAGGAGAAATGTAACAGTTTAATGTTGTATGTAAACTGTGTTTGAGAGAGAGAGAGAGAGAGAGTGGGGTGTTCAGAGAGGAGTCTGTTGGATGTTTAGTTTTATGGACTCAATGTTGAAAATGTAAAACATTTCAAACACTGTTGGCAGAAGTGAAAAATAAATAATTTTAGGAAGTTACAATTTTGTTTGATTCCATTATGTATTTTACTGAACATGAGTATTTACAATGCAAATCCAAATTATTTTAATTTACTGACAGTTACTTATATCTTGTCTTTTAACTTTATTAAGATCAGATTCTGCAGGTAAAATAACAATATTAAGGATTTTACCACCCTTTACCCTTTGACTGATTTGGACTTGTAGGGAGGAACAAAAGTAACGTTACTCAAACTGTACACTGACCGAACTGTTGTGAAGAGAGAACTGAAGATGAACACCGAGCCGAGCCAGATAACGAACGAAAGACTGACTTGTTCTTGAGTCAAGGACCGTTTCTGTCCGATTCGAGAACCGAGGAGCTGATGAGACTGCGCATGTGTTGTTTGATTCAGTGTGAAGCAGACTGACACACCGCGGGTCTGAACTGAACTGGTTGCGTCTGAACTGAACTGGTTCTCTTGTTGAATGATTCTGAACTGATTCTGTGCGAATGTTATGAGCGTGGGTAAACCGAAGGCTTGAATGAAGGACAATCATCGCCAATGACGTCATTACGTCGAACGCAAAAAGAACCGGTGAACCGTTTTCTTCAACCAGTTTATTGAATCAAAATGTCCGGAAGAATCGGTTCACGGAAAAGAACTGAACTTCCCACACTACTGGTGATCCGAAAACTGATGCAACCGGTTCTTGACTCAAGAACGAGTCAATCTTTTGTTCATTATTTGGCTCTGCTCTGTGTTCATCTTCAGTTCTCTCTTCACAGTTCAGTCAGTGAACTGTTTGAGTAAATTAATTACTCCAGGATATCGGTTTGTTTTAACTCACAGGGAGTGTCAGCCACATTAAAAAAGTTAACAGCTTAAGTCATTTGTGGACTAATGCTTATTGGAGACGAGAACCGTTTCAAACTATTCAGTTTGGTTTGGTGAACTGGATCAAGACGATCCAGTCACATCGAGTGATTCGTTCGCGAACCGTATATCATTGAACTGTTGTGTTTTAAACTCGCTCACAACAGACACGGAAAGAGAAGACAATGCTGAATAAAGTCGTAGTTTTTGCTATTTTTGGACCAAAATGTTTTTTCGATGCTTCAAAAAATTCTAACGGACCCTCTGATGTCACATGGACTAGTTTTCAGATGTTTTTATTACCTTTCTGGACATTATACAGTATACCATGCACACAGCTTCAATGGAGGGACTAAGAGCTCTCGGACTAAATCTAAAATATCTTAAACTGTGTTCCGAAGATGAACAGAGCTCTTATTGGTTAGAGCTGTAATCGGAGCTTAAAAGTTAGGCCTGACAGGACCCGAGCCCGACAGGTTTCGGCCCGAGCCCGACAAGTACATTTTGATTGGCAGCTTTTTTAAAGCCCGAACCCATTTACAGCCCAACATTATTCAAATGTGTGCACACACACACAGCTCTTTTTACTTTTGTCAAGAATGAGTAATTTAAAGTATTTTAACATAATTTATTCATAACTAGGTTAGGCACTGGCACTGAACCCCCAGTTGCCCGGACGCTGGATCTATAGCTGCCCATTGCTCCGGGTGTGTGTTCACTTCTCACTGCTGTGTGTGTGCACTTGGACAGGTTAAATGCAGAGTACCAATTCCGAATATGGGTTACCACACTTGGCAAATATTAAGACTTTCAAATAAAATTAACATAATATATAATAAAACAAAAAATAATCATAAAATCAAGTAATAATAATAAAAATATACCAGCTGCTGGACCTACTGATGATCAATAAAATAAAAAGGTTTTTTTACTGATTACAAAATACAAAGTTTTTAAGGAGGATACAGTGTGCAGAAGAAACTATTAAAGACTTTGTGTTACAAAACCTCCCAAATATGAGCAGAGGGCTTTGGGTAGTAGATGTCATATACAAAGAAAAGTTTGAAACACAGATCGACTGCATCATCTTCTGTTCCATCGCCTCCCTGCTTAAAATAATACAATCTTGGGAGGAGTTTTCCTTGTCACCAAGCACCAGGACATGTGGACTCTGGCTTGTCTCGTGATTCAAGTTCAGCACTGTATTAGTGCCAACCCTAAAAGAATAAAAAAAACAAGTTCAGTTAACATGCATTCTGCCATCATTGTTTTATTCAAAATATCTTCTTCAAACTATTTGTATTGTACAACGTGTGTCTTATACAAAATATAGAAAGGTGACTTGACTACACATGGCACTGTAATTTTAAGTGTTGCTTCTGCAAGTGTTGCAGATGGCAGGAAGGGTTTTAAAGACTGCACGAAGGCCTTTAAATTACAAAAGTACAGAGATTTTACAGACAAGTAAAAAAAAAAAAAGCTAAGCTTACAGTTTACATTTTTACAGTCTCTGTGGGGATATACTATCATTTGCACTAAGAGACAGACTAAACCAGTTTTCACTCTCTCCAGAAAATGTGGCTATATTTGTGGCTAATGTGAGTAAATTTTTACCACCCTTTACCCTTTGACTGATTTGGACTTGTAGGGAGGAACAAAAGTAACGTTACACTGTAAATGAAAGGAAGCTTTGTTGGACGGAATGCAACAATAGACTCATTTCACCTAATTTGTCCTTTTTCATAATTTTTGGAAGTCATTGGTCTAAGTAAAATTGAAAGCTTATGTATCATTAATTTAAATAAGTTACTTACCTTGAAATGTTCCAATTAACAGACAGAAATTCTATTGTTGCATTTTTTCCTTCACGAAAAAGTCCATTGTCTAAAACATAAGTATAAACACATTTAGTAAAACACATGTAAAAAACATGTCAATCAATCTAGCTTCATAAGAGAAACTGCTGTAATTATAGGGCATTCTGATAGATGCATGACAATATTCAATATGAGTAAATAAAAAAATATAAATTTTACTGTACAATTAATTAGTGCTGGTGCGCTAAGACGAATATGACTTCTGTTTTACGCTCCCCTCTTAAAGGTTTGTTGTAGGAGTAACGTTAACTTTATCTAAATTTGGGGCACTGGTATAAATTTTCGCTGAAAGAGCGGATTACCTCACGACTGCGCGTTTTTCTTTTGTCTGGGTTTTGCACTTTTATAACAGAAAAGTCTGCTGTCTGTCGCATGACTGATGTGTGAGCTAAACTCGAGCAGCTTCTTTCACTGATCCGATCCGATAAATGGTCCGTGCGGCTTTTCTAACATTTTATTAACTTTAAGTAATACTTGTCTAAACATTTTTTGCAGCTAATCTTTTAGTGTATTAATACTGGCGAATAAACAGGAATAGCATTCATTTACAATCGATCTGATTATCTGGGGGAAACAAATAGACTAAAGGGAATTAAAACTTTTTTAACGTATAAAAAAACAAGAATTAACATATCAGACACATTACTTAATGTTATAACAGTTATATACATCATACGATTATATTAACAGTTACTTACCCTTCATAATCAGGCAGACTGCCGCTGATGTCCGCGCTGAGTCTCTGACTGGACCGTTAAAAACTTGAACAGGAGTGAAGCGGGAAACATATTTAACCCAACAGTCGGGTTATAACTAAAAATAACCCAACGACGAAAAAAAATTGCCCAACACATTTAAAGATAACCCAACACATTGACCCAATATGTGTAACCCAACGGTTGGGTTAAAAAAACAACCCAACGTTTTTTGCTGTGTAGGTTTGGGATGACATGAGGGTTATTAATGACATAACTTTCATTTTTCGGTGAAGTAAACCTTTGAACAAGCATTTAAACAATATAGTATGGATGATACTGTATACACCAACAGTAAGTTTAATACCATTAAAAAAAAAAAAAAAAAAAAAAAAAAAAACTGCTTATTTTGCCCAATATTTGAGTAAATCTGATTAGGGCATCATAGTTTAAAGATTAAGTGTTTCCAGAAATCATAGTTCCAATGAATATTTGCAACAGCATTGCAAATTTGTGTCACTGGAGCATCATTTAGACCTGTGGTTAAGCATAGTTTCTTTTAGTTTTATATATATATATATATATATATATATATATATATATATATTATATATATATATATATATATATATATATATATATTCTGAATGCAGTGTAAGTAAAGCGTATGCTATATGCATACATGTACAGATTTAATTCTATGTCTTCTAGTGTCAAGAGAATAAAAGCAATATTTTTGAACAGGGTGCACATATGAATTAGAATTATGTAGTATTAATTTTTACTAAATAAAGCATGAAAGATGTAAATAAAAAATGGTGTAAATAAAGCACATCAGAGAACAAAAATATGAAGGAGTCCTTAGATGCCATTAAGCTACATCGTTATACGGGAATCAAATTCAAATCTAATTCTAATATTCCATTTGAAAAATTTAAGAATTCAGGATGAATATTAAATTCCCTAATAATTTATTCCCTCAATCAGTTTCAGCCACAATGGAATTAAAAAATCAGTAGAAAAAAATTTGATATAAAAATTTTAATGGACCACTGTTGATCAAGAATAGTATTAATTAACCCAGGCTCATTGAAGAAAAAAGTACCTGTGGTGACATTTCTGCAAATTTCTTTTCATGAACATGAATCTGGCAATGTTTTATTTCGTTGGTTGTTGTACTATTAAAGAAGTTCAAAATTAAATATCTGTGAGTTACACTAAAAGGTTAATGCTATATTGAATTTAAAAATAACACACAACCTAAAATTAACCAATAGAGTTACAAAAAGAAAAAGTGAGATAAAAACATATTTGCTGAAGCAAACATGCCATTTTAGCTTTTTTTTTAAGTCTTTGAGGCATTTCATTAAGTGATGTGATTAGTGTTTCATGGGACTAATGTTATATCAAAAAACAAAACAAAAACATATGTTTATACTGTAATTCATATTCAAAACTGCATAATGCATAATCAAAACAATAATACACCCATAAAGTATAAACTCATGACTAATATATCATTGAAAAAGTAATGTTGACTATAACCTATATTGATGGTTGATAACCTATACTGATAACCTATATTGAATGTAAAAATACAAATTTAACAGATTATATTGAGTTTGAGTATGATGAAATACATTAATTGTTTATTTAACTGCAATCTAATGTCTTCATTTTATTTATTTTATTTTATTTTATTTTTTGTCTGTATGAACATTTGTTGGAATCAGAATCTTTCTCGCTCTGTTAGACCAAAACTAGCTGCAGCAGTCTGGATTTGTCAGAAATCTCTTAACATACTTTGCCAGCATTCTTTTGTAAGCTAGTGGTCATTTTGTATGAAACTATTTTGGTAGTCATCCCTGAAAGACAGCGGAGATCAGGACAACTGGAGCCCCAGATACAGATCCCCTGTAATGACCTTGTCTCAGAGGACCACCAGGACAAGACCACAGGAAACAGATGATTCTTCTGCACAATCTGACTTTGCTGCAGCCTGGAATTGAACTACTGGTTTCGTCTGGTCAGAGGAGAACTGGCCCCCCAACTGAGCCTGGTTTCTCCATTCGGTCACCGATGGAGTTTTGGTTCCTTGCCACGGTAGCCTCTGGCTTGCTTAGTTGGGGTCACTTCATCTTCATTGATATCGTTGACTTGTTTGCAAAGAAATGAACAGACACTAATTAAACTGAACAGAGATGACATCACTGAATTCAATGATGAACTGCATTTAACTATCATTTTGCATTATTGACACACTGTTTTCCAAATGAATGTTGTTCAGTTGCTTTGACGCAATGTATTTTGTTTTAAGCGCTATATAAATAAAGGTGACTTGACTTAACTTGACTAGTACATCGCAGGACTTTTGGATGTTATGAGCGTAGCCTGTCATAGTATTTTCTGTTGTTTTGTGATGGATGATATATCATGGCAGAGTCAAATTAACTGTTTTCCATGTTAACTGTGGTGATCTTTTACTATAGTAGCTAGTTCCGCGGTAGCTATTATAGGTAAATAAACTTGCTGAACTGTCTTTTTCTCTATCCATTTCTATTCTCTCTCTCTCTTCTCTCTATTTGTCATTGCTTTGCCCTCTTGTGAGCATAGGGTGGAGCATGCCAAGTTGCTCTGCCAGGCTTCCATGTGCTTGGCACAGAAGAGAGTGCTAGTGAATCAGCCTTTTCTCTGAGCCGTACCCCCAGTACTGCAATGGGAACAGCGCACATACATAAACACACACACACACACACACACACACACACACACACACACACACACACACACACAGAGAGTATAATAATTCAGGACAGTTGTGTTCCCTTTCATGCTTTAATTAGCAAACTCATAACACTACAAAATGCTCTGTTTGTCATATTTAGGATTTAGTAGTACACTGCTTACTGATGCGATCACCACTGTCAGGAAATAAAGCATTTCAGATCAGATGATGCTTCCTTCAAATGATGAAGTTATGGAATTTATGTAATCTTGAAAAAAGCAAGGCATTTCTGCATCAATAAATGGAATTCAAAGGATTATTAAAGGTCTGTCACTTATTTTTAATGAAGCACTGTTTTGCTCTGTTAACTCCATCAATATGTGTAATGTAAGTACACAGCACTCAAAATAGCACATTTTCACAACCAGCAAATTAACTGTGATCTGTTACAGATGATTGTAACTAAAAGAAGCAATATAATTGTGTTATTCAAGTGTTATTACTCTGTAATTATGTTGTAATTACATCAATACGATGACGTAAAAATCGTTTGGTTATTACACAATATATTAACCAATATATTAACACCCTTAAGGCAATATTGGTCCAAATCTTGCTAAAATTATAGCTACCTGAAATGATAAAAGAACTGTAGACCTCAAAATAAAACAGCCATGGCCCTCTCAGGGGTAGAGCAGTCTGCTAAAATTGAGATAAATATTGATCATTTTAAAAGAGAGAGGACGATACGTACCTCTATGAATGATCTGCTCATGAATTATCACTTCCTTATAAAGACACTCTTGCCAACAATGTTTGATGCTCAAAATGAGCATGTGTCTTTTGATAGATATCATTAAAATTAACTATATCAACATTTGTGGGCTCTACAAAATGCTGAGCAAATGTTATTTTAGTCAGACACTAAGAGCTTTCAATTATTTGCAGACATAAGTGCTGTGAGAATAAATTATGTTTAGCAAATAAGATTAACTTTATGTGAAATGTTGAAAATACAAGGGGCACACTGAATATGTGAAATACTGTGTTAAAAATGAAATTGAAGGAGGTTAAATTGAGAACACACACACATGCTTTACTAACTAACAGTGCTGGACAGTGACAAAGTATGCTGTGCTTATCTGCACATTTTTTTTTTTTATTTTAATGCATTATTGAATTGCTTTTATGTTGAATTCCAAAGCATTATATCATACTTTTCATTCTTCTACATTTCATAATTTATTTAAAAAAAATTTCGAAAAAACAAAAACAAAAATGACAACCCACTCTGAGATGTAATAGCTATATCTGATTTGAGAATCTTTTCAATGAACCTGTTGAATTGGTTCACAAATTGCGCTGAATTGTTCTTTTGTGAATTGGACTGATCCATCTGCAACTGGTGTGAAAGACTAATGGTGTGAAAAATATGATACTGATGCTGCATTTCAGTACTGATTACTGTAAATGAAAATCATATTTATTGTGAAAGAGCAAGCTGTTTAAGCCCGTTGTATGAAATTATTGATTATGGACATATTTTTGTCTGTCACTGCTGCGCTGTTCTTGAAATGTTAAAACATTTTGCCCTATGTGTTTTCTGTTTACATATTGCATATTGTTACAAATGGGTGTAGTGCTAAACGAAAGACCAAGTGCTATAGAGGAGGAACGGGATCAAATGATGAGTTTACTGACGATGGAGAATACAGACTATACACAACACATTAAGTTGCATCCAGTATACATTCACTGACACATCTATACATTCAGGATAGGTTACAATAAATTTAATCACGGACGAGGGAGAACTGAACAGACCGGGTATTTAAACACAGGAGGTAATGAGGGAACTGGAGACAGGTGGGGAATAATCAATTAACCAAAACAAGGAGGAAGGTGACCAAATAAGGGAACAGAAAGTTCATAAATGTAACACATATCTATATTGTGAACAAAATTATTTGATATATATATATATATATATATATATATATATATATATATATATATATATATATATATATATAGATAGATATATAGATATATAGATATATAGATATAAATATATATAGATATAGATATAGATATAGATATAGATATAGATATATAGATATATATATAGATATAGATATATATTTTGTTATTTTTAATTGCTTGCACGGCTGAATTATTACATTACCCTAAATTAATATTTTACTATATTGAATTTTAATGTTTTAAAACTGTCTTCATCCACAAATCTTCCTTATTGTAGAAAGAGGTACACAATAGACTGAAGTCACGTGAGGTGATCTGTGGTTGACTCATGTCTAGCAGGATAATGGCTGCTGTTGGTCGTTGCTTTCCAACCAGTCCCGAGGGAGCACTTGGCCCGGATCAGTCTGGGAACCTGCACAAGATTCTGGGAAGGTGGCGGAGGCTGAGGAAAGGCTGAATCGAAGTGCTGACTCATTTTAGAGCTGATAAGGGGAAGCTGCGAGACTGGAGATGTGATTGAATGCAATTTCAATGACGACTTAGAGAAACACTTATTGGTTCAGCAGGGGTCAATAGGATGGCTGGTATGGAGATTGCACTTCCAGGCAAGTCCAGTCTGGACATTTAGACATTTACCAAACCCATCTCTTGCCTTAAGTGCTTCTAACCATTTACTTGTGGTCCACGGCGTTTTACAAACTTCCAGTTTTCTTTCTACTAAATGCAAACAGAATAGAGGTGTAAAAATAAACCCAACAGCGAATTTACATGCTCTGTGGACATGCCACTCAATAATAGCCTGTGTAAACATAAAAGCTATAGCCCAGATATCTATTATGACTCTGAAGATCCAAAGCAAATGCTAATGGATTCTGTCTGTTATGTAATTTCAATGAAACCACTGTCCTGGAGGCAAAATGGAGTCTGTTAATATATTGTAGGAAATATTTGTAAGTATGATTAAATATATCAATGCCAATGGTTGGTGCCTAATATTAAGGCTGCGTGATAAATTGTATTTTAATGGTGATCACAATTTCTGTGTCTCTCAATTTATTAAGCATAATCGCTGGTTGTAACAAGCCTACACAAGCTTTCATGGTTGCAGTTGACAGATGTAACAAATTTATTTTATTTTATATTTGAGCAAAATAATCTTGATTAACTGTTTAACCATTATCTTGTCTTGCAGAGTTTAACTCCAACTTGCCTCATCTGCCTGGAAGTTTCTTGTAATGCTAAGACCTTGATTACCTTTGTTCAGGTGTGCTTAATTGGGGTTGAAGCTAAACTCTGTAGGACAGTGCAAGGAGCAGGGTTGGACACCCTTTCTTAAATAGAATGCTTTATGCTGTAATCACAAACAACTGTGATTGGTCCATCTATACCAATGATGAGAAATGTATGCTGTGTCTCAAAAGCTCTAAAATTATGCCTTCATAGGCAGCATTCCAAGGCAGGAAAGCATCAAGGCACATCCGAATCCAAAGATACCTTCTTCTGATCGAATTTGGAAGGCAGCATATATGTATCCTTCGCTGCCTTTGATATCCCACAATCCTGTGCATTCCATTCCATTTTTGAGTTTAAAAATATCAATAAAAAAAGATGGCGTCTGAAAGTTGCATTTGGTGGCCAGTTTGTGTGTAAATGTATATTTCAAACTAACTTTTTGTACTTTTGATGTTATTTCTAGCGAGAAATCAGTATTATAGTGATTCAATATTTGTTTATTTATCACCAAAATTTATTCTATTTTGTTGTAGACCATTAAACCACTTCTCTGCCTCAGAAGTCTATCCGAAATCAGTTTCATGAGGTGCCTTTGTGCAAAAACACTTTAATAACGGTATTTCGTTATGGTAACACTTGAATTGGTTACAAAATAGATAAAGGATGGTAAAACATATTTTTTACATGTATGTAAAATGTTAGCTGAAAGAGGGAGAGAAAGAGGGAGAAAGATAGAGGGAGAGAAAGCAGAGCCCCAAAAAAGACGACCTCAGCGAAAGAGAGAGCCAAGAATAGAGACAGAGAAATAGTTACAATCTTCTTTTACCCCTTCCCTGACCATGTGACTAAAAACCAAATGGGAAACATTCAAACAGACCAATCAGCAAATGATAGCTTTACCCACTGTGCAATGTGTGTGTGTATATACAGTATATATATATATATATATATATATATATATATATATATATATATATATATATATATATATATATATATATATACAGTATATATATATACAGTATATATATATATATATATATATATATATATATATATATATATATATATATATATATATATATATATATATATACACATTCATCCAAAGTTATTTTTCACAAGATGGCACTAGTTAGCTACAGTATTGTAACACATGTTGGTATAAAAGGATAGACCATAACAAAAGAGGCATAAAAATAACACTGCTATTTTGCCATGGGCGAAGGGGAAATATACAGATTACAATTACTGTAGAAAAATATTTGAATGCTCAATGCCACAACTGATCAGCTCATGAAGTATTACAGAGAGCTGTGTAATAAAATAATAAAATAATCTCTGTCATATGTCTCTGACCTGCACTTGCTATTTCTGTAGACATTACTCAACTGCCATGAGAACAGTAATGCCAAGATAATAAGTGTCATCATTTCTGACTAATCAGAAAAACAATGCAATGCTTTTCTTTTTCTAGACAAAGTGCTGGTAGCAATTTACACAAGAGTAATCAATAAAGCTTTCATTTGATTGATTTGAGAAGTAATTGATTATTCATGGAAAAAGTGAAAAGCATGTTCATTCCAGTACTAGGGATTTTCCTCCAGGTTTCTTTTTTTCGTTTCTCTTTCTCTTACTCCCATCGTTTTTCCACCCTTCATGCTGAACTGCAGCAGAGTTTAGCTTTAAATAGCTGAGCTTTGACAATTGTCTGTGTGCTACCTACACACACACACACACACACACAGACACACACACACACACACACACATGCATGCTCTCATCCTACTCAGGAGCAGGAGGGTTGAGCTGGGCCTGAGACATCTGGGTGGATCTCAAACAGGCGTGTGGGCAGCCATGCATTTCAAGAGCCAGAGAAACTGACAGCCTGCTCTTTACTTTTCAACACTCTTTCTCTCTCACACACACACATACTGGAAATAAGTTAATGTCTATATATGGCAACAAGGTGGATTTAACAAGCCCTCAGTGTATGATGAGCCTGGCATTTGTGCTGGCTTCCGTATCTTGGTGGATACAAGGAGAATAAGTGACTTTGATTTGATTATGAAAGGATAAATTCCCAGCAGCCTCTATAACTGGACCCTGATTCTAACCAAACCTACTCCATGAAGTGCTAGTCAACAAATTTAGTGCTAATTTGCAGGACATATCCACACTGAACAACCAAAGAGGTAAATCGCTAACTCATTGCCACTAACAGTGCTGAGCTATAAAACTGTAACTTGTCAAGATAAAAGCTATTAATGGTTTAACTATAGTCAACCTGCCTTGAAAAAAGTAGTTAATTACACTACAAGTTACTAATAGAACATAAATAACTTCACCTCATCTATAAAAAAATAATAATAATAATAATTGGTATATTTTCAAGTGCACATGCACATGTAACTGTTCTTAACCTCATTCTAATGTGGAGTGCATTAAATCACACCCAAACCATCGCCTTAACTCAACATAAAATGAATTTATCACATCAATATAAATATTAAAATAGTAGTAATAAAATAAATGCATGTTTTACATCTGACTGTGAACAATTAATCTAATTAAAATACATAAATAACCTTATAAATATATAAATAAATAACCTAATATTGAATCAAAATGTCTTAACTGGACCTTCTTCTGGTGAAAAATGCAGACTTCTCTCTGTTGACGTAAGCAGGACTTCTCCATTCATTTAATCTGGCTAAACCACCGCATCCCTGGAATGCTTCCATTTATTATACCAAACTGATGAATTATCCAATTGCTGCTGATCTTAAGTGAATGACTCACTGATTTAATGATCCGTTCAGAGTGAGTCTCACAGAATTAGTCATATCTGACTCAAAATCAGCCACGAAGGAGCAATTTGATTCTTGCTTTAGTCTGTGAAGGGACTACATTTACGGTGTGGAAAGTTAGCAATGTTGAATAATTTTATTATCATCTGTAAATGAAAATTATATATGAAATGCTTGTGTACTTTGTCCACCACTGATATATTTGCACTAAATACAATCAGGAAAAAAATATATGATTATTGTCTTGGCTTGGTCAGCTCCAGAACTGTGGGTTGTGTGACAAATCACAGCAATTTATGTTCTTTAAATTTAAGTCTTGTTGTTGAAGTTGCATGTTACTGGACAAGGTGTTTCAAAAACACAAGTTTATAATGTCAAACTACAGAATTCACTTTTTCACACCACCCTGCTATCGTCTATGATGTGCTATGATGACCCTGATGTCCAGCTTTTCAGAACAAGCACCGGGGGTCTCCATCTCTTCAGAGGTGTGAGCATAAACATTAGCAGGATCTCTGCCTGCTCAGTGGGGGCTTATGGCAGACAGATGGAATCTATTAGAAAAAGAGCTGGTCTATGGAGCTTGTGGTGGCTTACACGCACACAAAATATGCTCTATTTAGACTGTAACATTTTCTGAAGAGGGATGTCACTTGATGTAGTCAAATCAATGGAGCTTCCTCATTCGCCATCACAGAAGGAAATTTATATTCTTGTATATTCTCTTTCCCTCTCTTCTCCATCTTTCTCGCCATTTAACTATCACTGCTGTTCTTTCATTCACCTTCTATGATTCTCTTCCAGATCATATAGTGTAATAATATATATATATATATATATATTAGTGGTTGGCCGTTATCGGCGTTAACGTGCTGCGTTAACGTGAGATATAAAAAAATATCGCAGTTAATCTATTCTCAAAGTTGGGTTGGGAGCTGGGTCTATACTAAGCAAGCTATGATGACTTTCACCTTGATATTTTATAAAACCGACTGGCTGAGGCCAGCCTAAAAAGATACTCAGGACAGTTGACGGGCCACTGCTTCGCATCGTCATGAAAGCATATCTTTTTCACATGTTTTTACGCCTTACCGCTTGTCGATTTAAACATTAAAGCATCCAAACACAAGACGCGGAAAAGCTGAACAGAGTTGCTGGTTACTCACGCACTGTGTTCGGAGCGAACGAGACAAACTAAAGCCCCTTTTCTCACTGAACGTCGGACACGTCATATTGCCGGAACATTGCCGGGTCGCCTTCTGTGTGAAAGCAACCACGTCCCGGGATTGATTCCCGCATTGAACCCAGGTCGGGGACCTAGTAACATTGGCAGATTCAACCCGGGAAAAGCGCTGTGTGAACAAAAAACAGATCTAATTCCGTGTCGAAGTGATGACGCACGTTATCGTGCGACTCTTTTACCGGCTGTTGTGAAGGAAGATCAACATTTGCGACGAAAAAATATGTGCAAACTGTAATGAAGCAGAGATCAGTTAGTTCCTCACTTTCTGCGCTGATGCCGAGATCGTTCGCTTGCTTCAGTGAAAGTATAACGTGCCTAATGTTTTCAACTCATACATTACACGTCACATCCTGGTGTCACGTGTCGTTACGGGATCTTTACGGGTTGTGTGTGAAAGCATGCACATATTTGCCGGAATGGCAGTGTGAAAGGGGCTAAAAAGATGTGAAAGAGCCCAATTCAGTACTCGTGGTGTTCTGGTGTTCAGGGCTCACGCAGAGAAAGGCGTTTCAAAACACTTGAACATCTAATTTGCTTATTTTTGCTCTTGTGCCGAAAAATACATACAAAATATGTCAAAATATCCACCTTGGAAATTATGCTTGAAAAAACTGTCAGTTAAGTGAAAGTAAACAGTTGAGGGAAAAAATGTGATGTGTATTATATTGGATGCATTCATCGTCTCTTAAAGTGACCGCGCCTAACCAAAAAATTATTCAGACACCAAATATATATATATAGCAAAACTGTAATAATGTGAGAAATGTTGAAGGTGTCTGAATAAATGTAGGTTTGATTGTATATTTCATTTTTACATTGAAGACTATCCAGTGCTATTTTACATTTAATTATTTGGTTTCTGTACCTTGACACCTACAAACTTGAAAAAAAACATACGTGTCATAACATTTTGTAAATAGCACAAATAAATAAAAATAAACAAACATACAAATTAAACAATTTCAAACAGGGCCCACTGGTACAACCAATCAATCAATCACCTTTATTTATATAGCGCTTTAAACAAAATACATTGCGTCAAAGCAACTGAACAACATTCATTTGGAAAACAGTGTCTCAATAATGCAAAATGATAGTTAAAGGCAGTTCATCATTGAATTCAGTGTTGTCATCTCTGTTCAGTTTAAATAGTGTCTGTGCATTTATTTGCAATCAAGTCAATGATATCGCTGTAGATGAAGTGAACCCAACTAAGCAAGCCAGAGGCAACAACGGCAAGGAACCTAAACTCCATTGGTGACAGAATGGAGAAAAAAACCTTGGGAGAAACCAGGCTCAGTTGGGGGGCCAGTTCTCCTCTGACCAGACGAAACCAGTAGTTTAATTCCAGGCTGCAGCAAAGTCAGATTGTGCAGAAGAATCACCTGTTTCCTGTGGTCTTGTCCTGGTGTTCCTCTGAGACAAGGTCTTTACAGGGGATCTGTATCTGGGGCTCTAGTTGTCCTGGTCTCCGCTGTCTTTCAGGGCAATAGAGGTCCTTTCTAGGTGCTGATCCACCATCATGTCTGGATACGTACTGGATCCGGGCGACTGCAGTGACCCTCTGATCTGGATACAGACTGGATCTGGTGGGCACGGTGACCTCGGAACAAGAGAGAAACAAATATTAGCGTAGATGCCATTCTTCTAATGATGTAGCAAGTACATAGGGTGTTATGTGAAGTGTTTCCGGTTCCGGTTAACCTAATTAATGCAGCCTAAAAATCCTTTAAAGGGGGGTGTGAAATGCTCGTTTTCACTCAATATCCTGTTAATCTTGAGTACCTATAGAGTAGTACTGCATCCTTCATAACTCCAAAAAGTCTTTAGTTTTATTATATTCATAACAGAAAGATAGTCTGTACCGATTTTTCCCTGAAAAACACGACCGACTGGAGGCGTGACGTGTGGGCGGAGCTAAAGAATCACGAGCGCCAGTAGGCTTTTGCGTTGAGAGCGTTTGGAAGCTGTGACATTACCTTGAGGAAAAAACCATCATCCAAAACAAACCATGGCTAACAGTCAGATTCAGCCGTTTATTTATGATCCAGAATCAGATCCCGAGTCTGAAACTGAACGAGAGCAGCAGCAGCAACAATGACTTGCACCGAGCGGGGCTCGAACCCGGGTATCCGGCATGGGAGGCGGACGCACTAACAAGGAGGCAGAGATATTTTAAGCAGTTTTACTCACCGCCTGCGGTTCCAACACACGATCGTGACCCTTTTTCGTTGGGATTGCATCATCCTTAAGAAATAAACGATACGCAAATCCGTCGTCAAACTGGGCCTTGTTTGTAAAACAAGCATCTTCGAAATGCAAGGAACAAACACAAACACTTGCACAACTCCGTTGATGCTCTGTAAAAATAAACTCCATCCACTGGTCCCTTAATGCTGTTTTTTCTTTGGTAATCTGTGCAGGGTTGTCTTGCCCTAGCAACCAAAAACACACTCCTTTTGTGACATTTTGCGATGCTCTCGCTCTGATCAGTGGTTGTCTGTGCTCAGCCTCTCAGTGCTCTGCTATACGGGAGCATGCGCTCTTCCGGCAGACGTGCCCTTAGGACCCATATAAGGAATTCCGCTCCATCTAACGTCACACAGAGCCATAATTGAAAAAAAAACTTTGCAAAACTTGTGACAAACCGGAAGGAGTATTTTTGGAACAGAAATACTCCTTCAAACGTACAACTTAATTTTTGAAACTTTGTCCATGTTTAGCATGGGAATCCAACTCTTTAACAGTGTAAAAAAACTCAGTATGCATGAAATAGCATTTCACCCCCCCTTTAACGGATTTGGATATTAAAAGCATTTTAGTATGTTATGTGTATGCCAGGTTAAAGAAATGGGTCTTTAATCTAGATTTAAACTGCAAGAGTGTGTCTGCCTCCCGAACAATGTTAGGTAGGTCATTCCAGAGTTTAGGCGCCAAATAGGAAAAGGTTCTGCCGCCCGCAGTTGATTTTGATATTCTAGGTATTATCAAATTGCCTGAGTTTTGAGAACGTAGCGGACGTAGAGGAGTATAATGTAAAAGGAGCTCATTCAAATACTGAGGTGCTAAACCATTCAGGGCTTTATAAGTAATAAGCAATATTTTAAAATCTATACGATGTTTGATAGGGAGCCAGTGCAGTGTGGACAGGACCGGCTAATATGGTCATACTTCCTGGCTCTAGTAAGATCTCTTGCCGCTGCATTTTGGACTAGCTGTAGTTTCACCGGGTCCCCGCTGACCCCAGCTATGGCCCTGCTCACGCCTGTTCCACACATACTCCGTCTGCAGTGCGTATGCAGTCCGTGTGCGTTAAGTATGTGGTGCAGCACGGACTCGATGTGCTTTCACACAGGACGTGTTTGCAGTTCGCTACTCGGTGCGTAAACGATCGCTGCACTGCTGCAGACGCAACGGTCCTGGAACGCAACTGGAATCCGTTAACATGGGTGCGTAAAAAAATATGCAACGCATACACACTGCAGACGGAGTATGTGTGAAACAGGCGTAAAGTTGTTTGCACCTTGTGCAATGTGGAATTAGTTTACAGCTTTTTCAAGCACTTTGTGATGCATTTTGGAAACAGGAGATGAGCCCCTTTTCTAATGCACCACCTAGCTTGATAAACCCCTTCTCAAAGACTTACTGTTTGTCAATTTTATTTGGGTAACACATATTCTGAATGCCTTCGGCAGAATTCGAATGAGCCATTTTAATCTAATTTCAAGATCACAGTGAGATTAATCTATGCCCACCACTAATATATATATATATATATATATATATATATATATATATATATATATATATATATATATATATATATATATATATATATATATATATATATATATATTGTATACAGTTCTGCAAAGACCAGTGATCAAATATTGCAAAGTCTAGATGTGCAAAGTTAGGAGATACATGTAGACTAAAGGCTGTAATTAAGGGTGGTTCAACACATTTTTGACTTAAGTGGGTAATCCTTTTTCCAACTCAGTGAATTTTTTCTTTTTCTTTTTTTTTTTTTTTTTTTTTTTTTTTTGCCTGACATGTTGGTGTATATCTTTTACTTGGACGTAATAAAGTGCACTAAGTTAATACAGCTGGATAAAACAAAAACTGTTTCCAATCTTCATTTCAGACTGCAAAGCAACAAAATTTGATTATTTTAAGGTAGGGTGATTTTGTTCAGATCTGAGTGTGGACTGCAGTCTCCCGAGTCATTGTACAGATTTTCAGTGGGGTTTAAGTCTTTGCTCTGACTAGGCCATGCAAGGACATTCCCTTTTTTTCATTCAACCACTGTGTGGTCATTTTTGCTGTGTGCTCTTTGGGTCATTGTCATGTTGAAGGTACACGTTCTTCCCATTTGAAAACATTCTGGCAGAGGGAAGCAGATTTTCCTTAAAAGGGTTAGTTCACCCAAAAATGACAATTATGTCATTAATAACTCACCCTCATGTCGTTCCAAACCCATAAGACCTCCGTTTATCTTCGGAACACAGTAAAATATATTTAAGATGAACGGAGGTCTTACGGGTTTGGAACGACATGAGGGTGAGTCATTAATGACATAATTTTAATTTTTGGGTGAACAAACCCTTTAAGAATTTGATGGTATTTTCCCCCATCCATTGTACCTTCTATCCTGACAAGTGCTCCAGTCCTGCTGCAGAGAAACACCCCCATAACAGGGTATTATCACCTCCGTGCTTTACTTTAGGAATGCTGTTATTTGGATGGTGAGCTGTATTGAATTACCACCAGACGAATTTAGTATTGAGGCCAAATAATTCAATTTAAGCCTTATCTGCCTCAGAATCTTCAATAGGCATTTTGGCATCTTCAACAAGCATCTTCGAAATGCAAGGAACAAACACAAACACTTGCACAACTCCGTTGATGCTCTGTAAAAATAAACTCCATCCACTGGTCCCTTAATGCTGTTTTTTCTTTGGTAATCTGTGCAGGGTTGTCTTGCCCTAGCAACCAAAAACACACTCCTTTTGTGACATTTTGCGATGCTCTCGCTCTGATCAGTGGTTGTCTGTGCTCAGCCTCTCAGTGCTCTGCTATACGGGAGCATGCGCTCTTCCGGCAGACGTGCCCTTAGGACCCATATAAGGAATTCCGCTCCATCTAACGTCACACAGAGCCATAATTGAAAAAAAAACTTTGCAAAACTTGTGACAAACCGGAAGGAGTATTTTTGGAACAGAAATACTCCTTCAAACGTACAACTTAATTTTTGAAACTTTGTCCATGTTTAGCATGGGAATCCAACTCTTTAACAGTGTAAAAAAACTCAGTATGCATGAAATAGCATTTCACCCCCCCTTTAACGGATTTGGATATTAAAAGCATTTTAGTATGTTATGTGTATGCCAGGTTAAAGAAATGGGTCTTTAATCTAGATTTAAACTGCAAGAGTGTGTCTGCCTCCCGAACAATGTTAGGTAGGTCATTCCAGAGTTTAGGCGCCAAATAGGAAAAGGATCTGCCGCCCGCAGTTGATTTTGATATTCTAGGTATTATCAAATTGCCTGAGTTTTGAGAACGTAGCGGACGTAGAGGAGTATAATGTAAAAGGAGCTCATTCAAATACTGAGGTGCTAAACCATTCAGGGCTTTATAAGTAATAAGCAATATTTTAAAATCTATACGATGTTTGATAGGGAGCCAGTGCAGTGTGGACAGGACCGGCTAATATGGTCATACTTCCTGGTTCTAGTAAGATCTCTTGCCGCTGCATTTTGGACTAGCTGTAGTTTCACCGGGTCCCCGCTGACCCCAGCTATGGCCCTGCTCACGCCTGTTCCACACATACTCCGTCTGCAGTGCGTATGCAGTCCGTGTGCGTTAAGTGTGTGGTGCAGCACGGACTCGATGTGCTTTCACACAGGACGTGTTTGCAGTTCGCTACTCGGTGCGTAAACGATCGCTGCACTGCTGCAGACGCAACGGTCCTGGAACGCAACTGGAATCCGTTAACATGGGTGCGTAAAAAAATATGCAACGCATACACACTGCAGACGGAGTATGTGTGAAACAGGCGTAAAGTTGTTTGCACCTTGTGCAATGTGGAATTAGTTTACAGCTTTTTCAAGCACTTTGTGATGCATTTTGGAAACAGGAGATGAGCCCCTTTTCTAATGCACCACCTAGCTTGATAAACCCCTTCTCAAAGACTTACTGTTTGTCAATTTTATTTGGGTAACACATATTCTGAATGCCTTCGGCAGAATTCGAATGAGCCATTTTAATCTAATTTCAAGATCACAGTGAGATTAATCTATGCCCACCACTAATATATATATATATATATATATATATATATATATATATATATATATATATATATATATATATATATATATATATATATATATATATATATATATTGTATACAGTTCTGCAAAGACCAGTGATCAAATATTGCAAAGTCTAGATGTGCAAAGTTAGGAGATACATGTAGACTAAAGGCTGTAATTAAGGGTGGTTCAACACATTTTTGACTTAAGTGGGTAATCCTTTTTCCAACTCAGTGAATTTTTCTTTTCTTTTTTTTTTTTTTTTTTGCCTGACATGTTGGTGTATATCTTTTACTTGGACGTAATAAAGTGCACTAAGTTAATACAGCTGGATAAAACAAAAACTGTTTCCAATCTTCATTTCAGACTGCAAAGCAACAAAATTTGATTATTTTAAGGTAGGGTGATTTTGTTCAGATCTGAGTGTGGACTGCAGTCTCCCGAGTCATTGTACAGATTTTCAGTGGGGTTTAAGTCTTTGCTCTGACTAGGCCATGCAAGGACATTCCCTTTTTTTCATTCAACCACTGTGTGGTCATTTTTGCTGTGTGCTCTTTGGGTCATTGTCATGTTGAAGGTACACGTTCTTCCCATTTGAAAACATTCTGGCAGAGGGAAGCAGATTTTCCTTAAAAGGGTTAGTTCACCCAAAAATGACAATTATGTCATTAATAACTCACCCTCATGTCGTTCCAAACCCATAAGACCTCCGTTTATCTTCGGAACACAGTAAAATATATTTAAGATGAACGGAGGTCTTACGGGTTTGGAACGACATGAGGGTGAGTCATTAATGACATAATTTTAATTTTTGGGTGAACAAACCCTTTAAGAATTTGATGGTATTTTCCCCCATCCATTGTACCTTCTATCCTGACAAGTGCTCCAGTCCTGCTGCAGAGAAACACCCCCATAACAGGGTATTATCACCTCCGTGCTTTACTTTAGGAATGCTGTTATTTGGATGGTGAGCTGTATTGAATTACCACCAGACGAATTTAGTATTGAGGCCAAATAATTCAATTTAAGCCTTATCTGCCTCAGAATCTTCAATAGGCATTTTGGCATAGCTCAGTCGTGAATGCATGTGGCAGTACCAAATACCATCCACTTCTTAATAATAAACTACACTGTGCGTTTAGGCATTGATAAAGCCTTTTTGTATCTACAGTATCTCCTGATTTGTGCCTTTCCACAACTTTATCCCAGATATCTCATTGCCACCCATAGTTGGTTGTTTGCTTCAGTTCCACTACCAAGGACTGAAAAGCTCCAGGAAAGCTCTTTCTTGCTCTTATATTGCACAGAAGAAAGAAAGTCATACAGGTTTGGAATAATGTGAGGTTAGTAAGTTATAACTGAATTTAAAATGGTTTTGAACTACGGTAGGTGTTAGAAAACAACATACTAAATGACTAAATTGAGAATTAAACGTCCGGGCAACTGGACTTTTGATTTCAAACATCATAGTAACTGAGATCTAGCCCTTGCGACTAGAAAAGGTCCATGTGACTAGCAAAGGTTTCTCTTATATGCTCCATATATATCTAGTCTCTTGATTCCATCTGTCGCCTCTCGCCCTCTTTCCCTTTCTCTGCTGTTACTTCTCTTAATGTCTAACCTCACCACTGTCTCATGATAAGTCAAAATCAATAGGGTGATCACAAGGAATGTATATATGGCCAGTTTCTTCCAACCATCCCCCACATGCTTTTATTCTCCTCTGTTCTTGCATCAAACTCCAGTGGTCCTTGCTAATCATTTCCCCTCTGTGGCACGATGGAGAAGACTGGAGGCAGACAGGCATTCCTTTAGGGTGTGCCCACTGTCAAACTGCATGGAAAAATTATTCCTCGTTTTTTCAAGAACACCTCTTTCTCATCGTGTGAATGAACACAGCAGCCACCATGTTTATGCACAAACTAACACATATGCAAACAAATGCATACAATGCTTCTTAATACCACAAAAGCTCCATGATGCCTTTTAAATCTCATGGACTATTAAGAAGATTAATAACTGTAAAAACACACACAAATATGCAAATGCTCACACTGGTAGTGTCAGTAGCTGGAGGTGGCGGTGAGGCGTGTAAATGCGTTCACTGTGTTGGGGGTAGGGAGTAGAACAATCTTCAGTCTCTATTTTCTCACACACGCACAACAGTCTTTTGCAAACACTTTTAGAAACGCTTAAACTGTAAGCACTAGCCCACACTAACACACAGATAAGCACAAATGTGAAAGGCATGAGATATATTTAAACAGTTGATAATTTGTTCATCAGTAGCTCAGTGTTATATATCAAGATGTCACATTGTCAAACATATGTTATATACACAAATACAGTTAAACACATTGCTCTTGCCCTCCCACACCCACCTGCCAATCAAATTGCTTATGGTTGTTTTACTGAAGGGGTCTATGTTAATCAAACCTGATATAATACGCCCAACTGACTCGCATCAAATTATCTTTATCCTGCTGCCCAAGGTACTCAGATATGTCACAACACCCATGGTTTTATTTAATCCCTGGGATCAGTTTCAATCTCTATAATCCTGATTGCATACATGTTGAAATCTGAGCCTTTTTTTGCTTTGACCTATCAAATTCGTATTCGATAGGTTCTGGATGTGGAGACTACCTTTTGTGCTGATCTCAAAAAAAATATTTCTGTCATTGATTTTAGAGACTGCTGAAAGACAATGTTGGGTGATAGGATGGCTATTGTAGCTATTCATGCATGTTCCCGCAACAATCTGAGCACATCTACCGTTCCAATCATTTTCCGACAGATAAATAAATGAGAAGGTACCTCACTCATAGAATAGTGCTTTTAAGATGATATCTGGTTTTCGCTCAAAAGCCAAAGCGTAAAACCCCACCCAATAAACCCAGATGCAAAAACGCAGCAGCACACAGTTGAAGCCACTGCGTACTGTAACTGCACCGACATCATGTCATTTCCTGCAAAACATGACACCAACTCAATGTGTCATTCAGTCCAAAGTCAGTGAGAAAATAAAAGGCTATAATGAAGCATGTAGTGAGAAGCACTTCGTCATGATGGCGTCGTCTCTTGGGAGCATGATCATTTAATTTAGCGCTATAGCATTGATTCACTTTTAATCTGCTTGAGTGATAACTTACTATATTATATAGGCAAGCTGTTTTTGCATGGTAGACTGCATACAGTTTCCACTTCATACAGTGACTCTACAGTCATGTACACTAGTTTTACCCCCACCGCAAGCTCACACATGCTTTTTCATCAGCTCACGCACAGCACGGCGGTGGTAGCGTACTCATTCTAGCATGTCTCGATGACTTATCCTAATCCTTATGTCTTAGGTAAATACCAACATCTGAATCAATCTCCAGTGTGAAGGCATTCCCCTTGTTTCTCTTTTTTTTTTTTTTTCGTATTTTAAAGAAGACAAGTCAGTAGATCCAATCAGAAGGTGGGAGAGACCACTTGCAGTCAGACGGAGGGTGTCAGTGATGGTATAGATGGAGAATTCTCATGGCTTCCTCTCTCCCTCTCCTCTCCTCTTCCCGTTCCCCCTCTCGTCAGCACTCTACCATGGGTGGTACAACCTGGCAGATTACAAAACGCCCCTCCCATGTGTCTCTCTAGTCTCTGTGCCAGGGTGAGGCTACCGATCTCATTCTCCTGGAGCGTGTGAGTGTGTGAGTGGAGTTGGGAAGCAAGGATGGAGAAAGAGACATAGTGAACAAGAGTGAGAGAAAGGAAGTATGAATGAGAGTGTGTGTGAGACCAGAGCTGGGAAGCTTGTGGAAGCGACGAAACACAAGCAACACTACTGTCTGCGAAGATCATGAGGGTATCTGGGAGGTAAGTGCAGGCAACAAGCGCACACACACACACACTAACACACGAATGTACTATGCATTCGCATTTACATTGTCTATGGGTGTATGTTCTAATGCCTGAGGCCCTGCAGACTATACTTCCTTTATCTGGAGTGTGTGTCTTGTGCACACCACCAGTGATGGCCTGATAATGTGCATGTATAATGGTCTGTCACATTACTGTGCTAACCTGACCAATATAGCGTCGCTCTAAGAACTGTGACTTCACTGTCAAGGTGTGCTGAGGACAAGGGATGTGCCTTTGGGTTCCCTTAAACAGTGAGACTTTTCAAAGATGCCCTTGGTTTTTTTTTCGAAAATACGGAAAACGAAAACGTTTATGAGATCAATTTTATGTAACGCCGCATAGGCTGTCCAGAAATCACTGCGCAAGCCCTTTTCACACCGCAAAGAATCGGAAGCGGTTCATACACAAAAACATATTGGACAAATACGTGTTCACATGCACACATTCTCAAACCTTTGGTTGAGATAAAGCAGTGAGTATACAAATTGCTGGAGTATATAAGTCACCTTTTCATTAAGCGAAGGTGCAGGAAGCGGCTTTTCCTTAGATGCAGAAAGCTTCAATAAGCCCTGCCCTATGAAATAAAGAGCGCTGTTTAAGGCAAGAAGGAAGGGATACCATAGAGACCCACACAGCTAAAGTTAACTTCTGTGCCATAATAGGTGTAGCTTTAATATGGGAAAACCTTGGAGGCCAGTGTCTGTGAGAGAACTAGTCAGAGGTCAGGTGTGGTCACGCTGTGCCAGCACCAACTGAACCTTGCCTAGACGTTATTCGACTTTTCACATTGACCTGCATACAAATGAAACTTTATCAAAATTGTATCTGAGCTACATTTTACTGGGCAATGTGTAATCTTCACAGGAATCTATATACCCAAAATTCGTTTTTGTGTATTTGCTGGCAGAAAATCTATGTGTTTGTAGGTAATGTTTGCATATGTGTGCTATGTATGTCAGTCTATGTGTGTTTGTCAGTGGGGGACTTCATTAGTGAGCTGAGTCTACCCTGACATTTCCTTACTATATTACAAAAGGCCATTTAACCTGTATCCCCAAACAGCATCCATGGATACACACTTCATTGCAGATATCCAGAAAATCACCTTACTGAATGTATACTCATGGTTTTTTGAGCACCAGTGACCATGCATTTAGTTTATTAAACAGATAAGAGATTTTCAATACATGTAAATTATGAACTAAAGGAAAAATTGCTAAACAGCAGGATGTCAGTGTCAGTCAAACACATTTCCATTATTCACACATATACATATGCGCAAGAGTGCATTCGATGCCTTCTTGTGAATAGAGCTGACATATGATAATGGCCACTTGATGATGTAGAATGAGCCTCATAAAGCAATATGGTTCTGCCTGGAGTGTGATTCATAAATGCCCCTATTGTGGAAAAAGCCATCTTGACGCCAGCGTTATGGTTGTGCTTGTGCTTTTCACTGCATGTGTGTTCATCACACCCTGAAGAAACATTAACTGATGAGCGCCTAGAAAATTCCAGCATATTATGAACTTTTAAACTGGCCATAGACTGAACTGTATTTAGGCCTGTTTCTCCTTATCTTAATTGAAGATGACTCATTGACATCTGTCAAGGTTAATTTTAAGCCATGTTTAAAAGTCACTTAAATTGCCCCTTAAACAAAACGTGGTTTACGACTCATACCCATTATTATCACTCGTTTAGTTTACCATTTGGACTCCAGTTGCGCTCCATATGCTCACTGTGGCTTTGGGTGTGGTGCCGTACACAACCAAATGCTGGACTAACCGTGAGGATTTACCTAAGCTGTGTGTCTGCAAGTGGTTGTGTAATGATGTTGGTTATTTTTTTTGTATAAGTGGCAATTAATGTATTTTGTAAATAGTTACATTGCAAAGCAAAAGATGCATTTATGAGCAACTATGTCTGACAGCTACCTTGATATCTACGACAAATGGTGCAGAGGACCCAAATATGCATGGCTCTAATGGGATAAATTAGCCATTATTACAATGCTAATGAGCGACAGCGTTCATATAGATACAGCTACAGCAAAACCTTTTTACATGAGTGAAAGATAAAGACAGAAAGAAAATAGGGGAATAAATTCTGAAGGATCTGTATGTATTAGGATCTGTAAAACTTAGGATCTGTATTTAGTATTTTAGTATTCTCCATTTAAGGCATGTAATATATTGAATACATATATGAAGGGGGTCTATAGATCATTAAATAATAATAGCATTAATCTCTATAATACGAAGCCCTCCCTGTGGATCTGCTCACAAAATGGCCGTAGAGGCAGTGCTGCCCACAGGCTCTGTGATTGACAGAGAATTCCTCCGAGGATGGATATGCGCTATATGGTGAGGAGCTCAGGAAGTGTGTGTAGGCAGACTCACCAGTGCACCAGAGTGGTTCTTTGTTCTCTAAACCACAACAAAAAAGCAATTATTTTTCTAATGAACATGTTTTCCGTCTGCATTTGTGGAATGCAAATTATGTTAGATGCCTTTTAAAAGATGTCAGGAGATAAACATATGTAAGTACGTAAAACGAATGAGCGTATCGTTTGCTTTGTGTTGACTGAATGGAGGTTTTGTGATGGTAGACTGTGTTTACTTTCACTCTTTTTTTAAACAAACTTACAATGGACAGTTTTATAAATAGCACTTAATTAATATTCATGAACTTACAAATTGTTCATTAATTTCAGTGATCTTTTGGTTAAAGCGACAATTATTTTGCAATGCATAACCACATTTTTTTTTTTTTTTTTTTTACATCAATTCTACCTCATTTATTTATTATTTAATGCTATCACAAATGTCACTCAGTCTTTTTAATATGCCAAATTATGCTCATTTAAAGCAATCATAAAACACTGGATGAATAATTATGTCATGTTTTTGTGTCAACTTCGACAAGCTTCTTTAACATTCTCTTTACAACAATTACCGTTAGGCAAGCCTTCAAAGTGTCTTAGCAGCACAGTATAGAAAACCCTAATTTAAATGGCAAAATATTGATTTAAAACAAGCCATTATAATTAACGTCAGTGGCGTTCTTATGAAAATCGCTTTCATGTGAAGGAATGTATTGGCGTGCATTGTGCTATTGTTTAATCCTCAGCATAGCACACGCTAATACTAAATTCTATTCAGTGCCACAATAATGCCAATATCAGACGAAGCTTCTCAGCAGAGCAAATGCACAATACCAACGCTGATTAGTCTATTAAAGAGATAACATGCCTCCCATCCCCCTCCACCCATGCCTGTCTCTCTCAGACACACGCACGCTCCCTCATTTTTCTCATTGATTGGTTTCCTATGCCGGAATTAGCTTCCCATTTCCGTTCCTGAGCTAGGCTGTATCCAGTGTCAATCCTGGTCCCGGAGAACCACAGCACTTGCACATTTTGTATGTTTTCCTTATTTAACACACCTGGACTGAAATGAGTGTGTCAGATCTTCTGGACCAGGATTGAAAACCACTGCTTTACTTCTTTCTCTCTGTACTTTTGCCCCTAGTATAACTGGCAAAATATATTTCTCGGACACAATAACATTTCAATCTAATCTAATCTCAAATAAGATAAAATAAAATAAAATTGCAAAAAAATGCTTTGTAATTTACTTTTTATAATGTTTATTCTGTTCTTTTATTTTACACAATAGTGCATCTAAATTAAATTAACTGCAATTAATTTGATAAATGTATCTGTACATCTGTATATAAAAAAATGCAATTATAGATATAAACATAGATAAAGAGAGTGTCCAACCAAATGATTGGTCATCGGAGTGTAAGCTGAAAAGGGGCTTTTCTTTTTTGATCGCTCTTATGAATTCTGACACTCACCCATGTTAAAGCAATACAGCCAATATTCCATGTAACTATAGCCACATATATATATGTTTTGTTGCACCATCATTTACATACACACATGCACTAGCGTGCAGATTCATGTACGTACTTGCACTCAGGCACACGCACACATGTCATGTGACTGCACTGGAGTCTCCTCTGAGTTCTTTGTGTGTAGCCTCTCACACTGTCACATGTGTTCCTGTATGTGTGTGGACGTTCTCTGTTGCTCCTGCATATCTGCACACACACACACACACACTGCGTGGGCTTTGTGTGGGTGGAGAAAGTGGAGAACAATGATGGGTTCTCTTGTCTGTCTGGTCGCTTGCATCAGGACGTTTGTGTGTGTGTGTGTGTGTACGTGTATGTCTCCAGTTTTCTGATGCATTTACACAAAGGTAAGCACTTCTTTATTTGTACTCTGCTGTCTTGTTCTTGCACCTAATGTCATTTCCTGGAAGATTTTTTTTTTTATCCTTCACTTGATTCTGCAAATGGTTTGTTGTTATATAGTTCATGTAATTTTGTTTAGCTTATCGTCAAATTCCAAATGAACGATGGAGGCTTAAACAACTAAATCTAGTTTGAATTTGTACCTCAGGAAACAATTCCAATGGCTGCCTTTGTCTTCACACCACCCACATGACCATGTGTTTCTTAAATGCAAGATGGAATATTACTTTTATCGTGGGAATTTTTTTTTGTGAATGAACTACACAACTGATGCATTTCTCATCTCCATCCATTATGCATCCTCACTGTCTATCGTCCCATGACTGTAAGTGCAGACATCTCGCATTCATTCATTTGCCATAATGTGCCAAGACCGACATGATGCCGCCAGTAAAGCGTTTCTCAAAGACCACATTCCATCACACCCATTTACTGAGGGGTTGTCTTGCCTTTCCGCTCTCTCTTTCTCTCCTCTGTTTCTCCCTCCCCTCATTGTCCTCCTTGGCTGCCTGACGGAAACGTCCTGAACCCGAGTTATTGGCGGGAAATGTTCATAATTATTATGACAAGGATAATATTAGTTCTGTTTGACAAGGCTGAGTTTAATTGAGGTTTTATTGAGCTATTTTATAGGTTGCACTTCGGTTTTATCTCTTCATAGCTCTACCATCCATTATCGGAAAGGCTTTTTCCAGCATTCAGATGCCGGTGCCAGAATGGCTTTTAACTGTAAGGAGGTATTGTGCACTATTCTTATCAGAACAACAGGACTTGGTACATAACACTATATATTGCTCCAACTAGCTTTGTCTGAAAATGCTGTTTCACAATTATTCTCCTGGTAATGAACTACAGTGTTTCAAAATGAATTAAAACAGGAGGTAAAGATGTATGTTTTTTTTTATTCTCTTCCTTTGTGCCAAAAAAAATAAGAAAAGAAAAGAACACTATTTTTGATTTGAAGATGATTATGTGCAAATGTGGTGCATTTTTTTATTTTTTTTATTATTTTTTTGTACAGCATATTTAAGATGTATATTTTATCTCATTATCCATATACAGTATGTAATATAATTAAATAAAGAATAATTTAGGACACAATTACAAAGCACAGAGTTGTACTCTCCCTTAAAAAAAAAAAAAACAAGTCAGGTCTGATGATGGCATCCACTTTAAATGATAAATACGATTATACAACTTGCAGTGCTTTGCCATATTTCTCAATGCTTTGTAGTCCACAGAGTCATTGGTTCTGTGTTCGGTAGAGTGGAAGAATTTGGCTTGAACTGTCGACTCAGCCTCATGTGAACTCACTCCATCCCTCCCCTCAGTTCATCGCGCTCCTCCCCGTACTTCTACATTTCTACAGCTTAGCAGTCTACAAAAGGGTCAGGGGCGTAAATCACACTGTAAATCCCTGTTAAAAACTGCTGAAGATTTACTCGATTTTATCTTCCATAGCAGCTACCTTTTTTTCTCCCAAGACAGATGAAATTAATGTAATATTCAGTTTCTCAGTTGAGCAGGGAAGGGTGAAGCCTAAAATGAGTGAGATTTACTTGGACTATTTACTATGGCATTGAGAGCTTTTGTATTTCATTTTTTAAAGGTCAAATAATTCATTTCAGTTTAGCGTCACCAAAAATGCCTTATTCTGCATGACCATATTTTAGATCCCTTGTCCTACCCAATACCTAAATTTAAGAAACTACCCATTAATAAACTGCAAATAAGCAGATTAATGAGGCAAAAGGTGAAGTTAATGGTAAGTTAATAGTGAGAAATGTTCCCCAAACTAAAGTGTGACCAAATATTCTAGAAAACATTCTTGCCCACTGCCATTGGTTAGATTTGATGACTATACACACCAGCAGCTCACATCATTGGTTGAGCCAACATACTCTCATGGCAATCATTACTATTTATTGTGGTGGTGAATTTGTATGAATGATCTGCTTACGGCCAACTGAGAGTTGGGTTTTAAGGGTGAACCTTCATCCTTACATTTTTTAAAGTGTCATACATTTTCCTGTGGCTTAAATAATAATGCCAGTTCTCCCCCCAAAAAATTTTATAAGATGATGGGTTACTGCTTACTAAAGTTCTGCTTTGTCATTTATGAGTAATAGACATGGAAATGGTAAAAACAGTCAATATTTATGCATTGAAATTGCATTGCCAGTGTATAAGAGGATTAGTTACACGGCATTAGCGTGCTGTCGGCATCATGAGTGTTTCGACACTGGGATTATGACATGAGGATAATTGGCATTTTTCATGGAATGCAAGGAGACAAGTGTTGGTAAAATGAAATCGTGCACTCGAGGCAAAACCTTGGGTAGAACAAAGATGAACATTTTGATCTAATTCAATGTTGGTATGCCACTGAACTGTTCTTCTACGTGTCCGTGCAAAAACTTGTGTGGAGTGAGGATCTGAGCAGATTTCGGAAACGATTGCTGTGAAACCTGAATTGCTGTGTCTCTATAATCCAGAGAAGAGCTCTTCATGCACTCTTAACATGTGTGCTTTAATAGATGGCAAGACCTGAATAACCGCAGCTCTGAAGTAATTCTGATCTGCTTTCTCTATCTCTGGCTCTTCACTGAGCCTTTCTCCTCTCCCAAACAATAGAACATTCATATTTGTCTGCTGCACAACTAAACTTCACAGTTCATCCATTCAGCCATCAAACACATTAGATCCTGCTCTACTCTGCACAGTAGTGATAGAGTGACACACAAAGGGTTTGTAACACTAGTTTGCAGAGCCTGTTTTCTACGGGATGACATTTCTTGCGCCCGCGGCAGTCTTAAATGGATTTCACACCCATACCTCCTCTGTGGGGGATTTTCTGCTGCTGGGCCCAAACTTAGCCACAAACCGTCAGCAATTTTACATTTGCTGCTTGAGGATAACAGACGCTTCTTTTCCATCAGTTCTGACTGCAGGAAAATATGGATTCATTACGAGGTTTGTTTATATACTTATTAATTTTCCAAATATAAGCACATTTGTGGACATTAGGATACACACTTTTCACACTGTCAGTAATTGGTCCATTGTTCCTGTAGCTCAACTGGTTAGGCATTGCATTAGCAAGCAAGCTAGCGCAAGGTTAGGGTTCGATTCCCGGGTACACATGATAGGTAAAAAATTGATAGCCTGAATGCAATGTAAGTTGCTTTGGATAAAAGAGTCTGCTAAATTCATAAATTTAAATTTAATTTTACATTTAAAAATGTCCAACAGTGGCTAATATGCATCATAGAAGACTTCTCTCGTTTTTTTTTTCAATGGCATTTTTTGGCATCTCAAATTATAATTTGTGTTTGATAACATTTTTTTTTTTGTTGTTTAAGCCAGACTCATTTGTCTTACTGCTATTTCCATAGCTATCTTAAATATACAACATGAAATCATGTTTATACTTAATTTGACTTGGAAATAAATGAATAAATACAATTGTGATTGGATAAATTTATTCATCTTAAATATGCAATATTATTGATATTCGTTTTCACACTGTAAATATTTAATTGGTTTGTGATCCATTTCTTTCTTTTTGGCCATCATAGCTTATCAAAAAGCAATCAACAATTTTATGTGTATAATTTTCATAGTTTAATTTTGAAACTGCTAGCTCTGGGACTAAAAAGGATTGAAAATAAATGTACAATATCTTCAGAAACAGTTTTGATGTGACAACAAGTAACAAAAAGAAAGAAAGAAAAAAAAACAATCAATCAATCAATAGATGATATATAATAAAAATAATGAAAAATCAACCTGCGGGACAGATGAGAACAACTTAAAATTAATATTTTTGGGGGAAACCAATAAGAGCTACCTTAGGTATTTTTTACAAATGAAAAATCTTACCTTTTGTTTCCTTGCGATCCATTTCACAGATGTACACACACACACAACACACACTTCTGTTTTTTGTGAGAAAGTGGGGGCTTGGGTTTATGTCCTCATAAGTCACCCTCTCCTTGTCATATCCATGTCATTATATAGAGTTGTGTCCTGATATGTCACAAAAACAAGACACACACACACACACACACATTCAAATGTATGATCTCTCAATTTATCCATTCAGATTTTCTTAATTCCCTCTTTCAAAGACGTTTTCCCTCTCTACCAGAGCAGAATATAACTTAACAGCAGATATGAAATGAAAAGTAATCCCTCGAGTGTAGGGGATTCTGGAAGGGGAGGCAGATGAGGGCAGAGCCTGATCTCTGAAAGAAAAAAAATAGCAGGGTAAAATGGTAATCACAGTCAGTTCTCTCTTTAACACTGATGTCATGGTGTCTTCAGTTGTTTCTCTTAGCTTCTTCTCTCCTCTGCTTTCTCTTTGTTATATTCATCACACATCACTGAACTGCACACATGAATAATGATCCTCTAAATAATATTTCACTCTCAGTCACTCTTTATGTAGTGTGATATGTTAATCTATTACACAGGTTGCCCCAGAAGCAGCAGTGATGGCCTAGTCCATATGGTGCGCTTTATTTTTACACAATTTAGAACAGGCAGCAATCATTCGGTCCGTGCCCCTGGGCATCACAATAGTTCTGTAAGATTAAAGTCCCCTTTTTTGCTGCTCCATTTTCCCATCCTAATTTTAAAGGTTGTGGACAGATATTCTTTTATCAGCTTCCAGTGAGCTGTAAGTGTTTCTTGTCTCTGTTTGAGAAATATCTCTGTAAGATCTCAATTAAAGTCATCAGTGTGATGGAACCCATTGTAATTTAGCGCCGTTGAAATGCTCTTTTTCATTTTTTGCTCTCAATGGCTAAATCACATGTATTATTTCTTTCATTCATTTTATAATAAAAAAAAAAAAAAAAAAAAAGACAAAAAACATTAGTCACAATCATAGATACATGTCTTTAAAAAAATGTTAACAGTCCTATTTTATAATCAACACAATTATACTCTATAAAACAATATCTGCACAAGATATACC
>NW_020525004.1:0-18226 GCF_003368295.1 Carassius auratus | reverse complement strand
AGGACATTAAATGCATATTTCTCAACTGTTCACCTTTTTACTAAAGCCAACACGATGGCGGTGAGCCCGGGTGCGAGGGCCCGTTCATCGCTGCTTGCAGCTTTAATTAGGGCTCAAGCCTGGAGGGCGAGAGCCCTATTGTTTTCCTTAGGATTATTTTTTTTTTTTTTTTTTTTTTCTTTTTATTCTTCAATTTCCAAGGTTTCGGGGCTTTTGGGGTCCTTAACATACTCAAAAACTCTTGAAATTGGCACACACCTTGGAACCTGCGGCCATTAGGGCCGGCGCAGAGTCTGATACCGGGCGTGGCACAGGGCTCTACAGCGCCCTGTAGTACTGAGGGCCATATATCATGCATACTTGCCACGTATACATATGAAAACTTGGTACATATATAGACTCATCATAACCAAACAACTTTCACACTGCATGTCATAAGCTCCGCCCACAGGAAGTTGCTATTTAGGGTTTCATGAAAAACACATGCTCTGGAATTTGATATTACTCCTCTGAGGAATCCACCCGTTCACCACAAAACTCGGTGAACACGATCTCAAGACATTGGGGATGCTAAATTGCGAAGAGATTTTGATATCTCGAACGGTTTGCCCGTGGCGAGGCGTTGAAATTTATGGCGAGAAATGAGAAACAGGAAATGTCTAATAACATCCACATACATTTCCTGAATTTGATCAAACTTAATTTGTTTGTTCGTTGTATGATACCGATCGTATATATGTGGCTATTAGGAGTCAAAGTTATAGCGCCACCAACTGGCAGCAGGAAGTGAATCATTTTCAAAACGCTTTGAATTCAGCATCTTATTTTTACTTGATTTGCTTCAAACTTCATCAGAATAATGACAAAACACGGCCGAAGAAAATCTGTTGTGGGGATATTGATATCTAATATAGTGTTGCCATGGCACGTGTCAAACTTGAATGTTCTGTTCTGGTGATTTTTAGGCAGACAACAAGCTCAGATTTACATGAAACTCGAAACAGATATCAGTATTAAGATAGCTAGACCATGGCAAAAGCTTTTAAAAGGGCGTGGAAGAGGCACTCTATAGCGCCACCTTTTGTCCAAAAGTGGGGGGTTAGTTTTAGCTACAGACACCAAACTTGGTACATAAATTGTTTCTTATCAAGACGGACAACTTTCTAATTCACAGTCATAAGCTACGATCAACAGGAAGTCGGCTATTTTTGATTTGAATGTGTATTTTTGAGATTTTACAGTTGTAAAATTAATGAATACTCCTCACAGGGGAAGTACCACTATACACACAAAAACTTTGTCTACATGAAGAAAAAACATCGAGGAACTTAAATTGCAAACAGATTTGGTTAGCTTGAACGGTTTTGTCGTGGTGATTTTTTGAAATGACAGTAAAAAGTGAAACATTAATCGTCTTCTATTTTTAAATTGCAGCTTGCCAAACCTTTAAAACATTTTTTATTTAGAAACCAGTGATTCTGAGGAAATATGCATAGTTTCATGACTTTACAGCACTGTATGATTAAAAGAAAATTAAAAAACTGTCAGACATCTGATCTCACTCTGTCACTCTGTGTGTGACTCTGTGTGTGGTGTGTGTTGTGAGTGTGGTGGGGGGAGGGGTGTGAGCTGAGTGGCAGCACAGAGAGAGAGAGAGAGAGAGACTTAAACATCTCTTTAATCACCAGAAAAAAACTGTATTTTAAATAGTTTATTTTTTGTTGTTGTTGCTAATTGTGCTGTTATCATTACAATCTTAGAAATATCTTAGGCCTTATCCTTTTCTGACAGTTTCAGGGATTAAAAAAAATCCTAAAAAACCTTATTTGTGCTGCATAATAATTTCAATCAATTTGATACTGAACCTCTGTCACCCCTGTGACATTGACATATATTTGAATTTACATAATCTCAAAGGGATGTTAAACAGTAAAGACTGTTTCAGCTCACAGATGAGACTAAGCTTTAATGCAAGCAAGAACTATTTCACAAATTGCTTAATTGAGGTTAATGAAATCAAACACACACTGTTTAAATTATTTAAGGATTTGGTAACACTTTAAAATAATGTCTCAATTGTTAACATTAGTAAATGCATTGTAACACTTCATAATAGCTGCAATTCTTAGCTAAGCATTAGTAATAGTCAGTTCATGCTTTATATAGCCTTTCTCCCAAAATTAATATTTTAGTAAGCATTTTATAAATTACAGCTATAATTAAATTGTTCATGGTTTATATGCACATTTATTTTGAGGAGATTAAAGGCTGTAATCTCCCTAAAAAAAATGTAAAATAAAATAAATAAAATAAACAAACACAGAATCATAAATATTTATTTCAAGATGCAATAAAAGAAAACTGTACACTTGAATTTATATATATATATATATATATATATATATATATATATAATATATATATATATATATATATATATAATTATATATATATATATATATATATATATATATACACACACACACAATTGCATAAGTTTATATTTAAAAATGTTTAGCAAGTGTACAGCTAATAATAATAATAATGCATTTTATTTAGTTTTAGCTACAGACACCAAACTCGGTACTTAAATTGTTCTTATCAAGACGGACAACTTCTAATTCACAGTCATAAGCTACGATCAACAGGAAGTCAGCTATTTTTGATTTGAATGTGTATTTTTGAGATTTTACAGTTGTGAATTAATGCATACTCCTCACATGGGAAGTACACTATACACACCAAACTTTGACTACATGAAGAAACAACATCGAGGAACTTAAATTGCGAACGGATTTTGGTTAGCTTGAACGGTTTTGACGTGGTGATTTTTTGAAATGACAGTAAGAAGGGAAACATTAATTGTATTGTATGTCTAAATTGCAGCTTCCAAACACTTCAAGGCATGTTTTCAGAGATCAAAATCATTATGAGGAAATATGCATAGTTTCATGACTTTACAACACTGTATGGATAAAAAGAAAAGAAAAAACTGTCAGACTTCTCAACTGACATGATCTCACTCTGGCCACTCCGTCTGTGTGAGGAAAGGGAGGGGGAGAGGGAGGGAGAGTGTGAGTGTGAGGGGGTTGGTGACTGTGAATCTTTGGTGACTGACAGTGTGTGTGGATTGTAGGGAGGGGCTGTCTGGCAGAGAGAGAGAGAGAGAGAGAGAGAGAGAGAGAGACCTAATCATTCCTTTAATAATCAGGAAAAAAATCTATATTTTAAATTGTTATTGTTTTTGTTGTTGCTAATGGTGGTGTTTTTTTCCTTTCATTACAGGTTAAGAAATCTCTTAGGCCTTATCCTTTTCTGACAGTTTTAGGGATTTAAAAACATCCTAAGAATCCTTATTTGTGCTGCAAATAATAATTTCAAACTCATTTGATACTGACCTATGACAACCTGTGACGTGACATGACATTTATTAATCTCATGGATGTAACAGTAAAACTCTTCAACTGACAGATTAAGCTGCAATGCAAGCAAAACTATTTCACAAATGCTTATAGGTCATTAAAATCATTACAAAACACTAATAAATTATTAAAGGGTTTGGTAACACTGTATAATAATGTCTAATTTGTTAACATTAGTAAATGCATTGGTTACACTTTATAATAACTGCACTCATTAGCTAAGCATTAGTAAATAGTTCATGATTATAAAGCCTTTTCCCTTAATAATAGTCATTATTAAGCAGGAATACATCTCTAATTACATTGTTCTTGGTTTAAAAGCACATATATTACAAAGGAGATTAAAGTTTCAGTTGTCTTATAAAATAAATCAATAAACACAACCCAGTTTGATTCAGAATTCAGAAATATTTATTTCAAGATGCAATAAAAGGAAACTGTACACTTGAAAAGGTTTTGAGCGATTCTTGAAGGACTAGCATCACCTTCACTTGTACGATGGTTTGAGGAATATATCTTCCAGATAGTACCGCCACTCCCTATATGCAGAGTATGCAGTCTTCGTAGAGCACCAACTCCCAGAGGGGGCACCAGTTGCTCAAAAAAAAAAAAAACAAATATGCGCCATTCTCCCATCCGCGTTCGCGACCACTCAATAGCATTTGAGAAGAAAGACTTGTAGTCACAAAACAATTGTAATGTGTTCATATAGGTGTCAGCTACAATGCACACCTTATACATTTTTTATACATTTTTAAAATAAAGTGTTACTAAAGTTATATATATTGTTCTGTGTATGTGATTTCAAAGTCTAGATTGGTCGGATTAACCCTTTAACTGCCACATCCCTTAAAACTTGATTGTCAGAGGGTTACTGTAAATGCTTATGCCCGCTGGGCACAGTTTTCCCGATGCCACCAGGATGGCGTTGCACTGATGGCTTGAGCCCGACATCGCTGCTTGCAGCTATATTTAGGGCCCGAGCACCGATGGTGTGAGGACCCTCTTGGAATTGCTCCGTTTATTATTATTATTATTATTATTCTTCTTCTCTAAGATGAATCGCATTTTTGAGGGCCTAAACATGCTCGAAAAGTCATGAAACTTTGCACACACCTCAGAACTGGCGAAAATTTACGTCTGATATGGGTTTCAGAAGTGGGTGTGGCAAAATGGCTCAACAGCGCCACCTATACACGTTCAACGGTGTGCGCCTCGAGCTACGTTTCATGTACATGTATGAAAATCGGTATACACATGTAACTCTCCAATACCTACAAAAAAGTCTCTTGGAGCAAAATCCGAAACCCAACAGGAAGTCGGTTATTTCTAATATTATGAGCAAATTTTGTGTCATTTTTGTCATTTCCATGCATTGTATTTTAACGAACTCCTCCTAGAGATTAATTCAGATCAACACCAAATTTGGTATGCCTAATCTAAAGGCCATTGCGATGTTAAATTGCGAAGCTTTTGAGTTTTCGTTGAAGGGCCTGTGTGTGGCGGCCTGGCGAATTTCGATGATTCGCCATGAAACAGGAAGTTGCTATAACTCAGACATACAATGACCAATCTGCCCCAAACTTCACATGTTTGCTGAGTCTCCTGTCCTGAATAGTTTGACACGACCATATTCAGATATAGTCATAGCGCCACCTATTGGCAACAGGAAGTGACATATTTTACGCTGCGACAAACTACTCCTAGAAATTTTTGACATCAATGTCTTTTTTGTCGTCAGTCTAATCTAAAGGCCTGTACGATGTTAAATTGAGAAGATCTTGAGTTTTCGTTAAAGGGCGTGTCCATGGCGCCATGTCAAAATTTGATGTCTCGCCATGGGAGTAGTTGTTGTTGTAACTCAGTCATAAAATATCAGATCTTGCCCAAACTTCAAATGTTTGATAAGAGTACTGACCTGAACACATCTGGAGGCTAATATTCCATTGGGTGTGGCAAAATGGCTCGATAGCGCCACCTATACATTTTCAATGGAGTGCGCCTCGAGCTACATGTCATATACATGTACGAAAATCGGTAAACATATGTAACACACCAATAGCTACAAAAAAGTCTCTTGGTACGAAATCCGAATCCCAACAGGAAGTCGGTTATTTTTAATTTTCCCTGCAAAATTGGTGTTGTTTTTGTCATTTTCAGGGGTTGTATTTTAACGAACTCCTCCTAGAGATTTATTCAGATCAACACCAAACTTGGTCAGTGTAATCTAAAGCCCTTTGCCATGTTAAATTGCGAAGGAATTGAGGCTTCGTTAAAGGGCGTGTCCATGGCGGCCTGACAAATTTCGATGATTCGCCATGAAAAATGATGGTGCTATAACTCACACATACAATGTCCAATCCGCCCCAAACTTCACATTTTTGATAAGACTCTTCACCTGAACAGATCTACATGCCAATATTCAGTTATAGTCATAGCGCCACCTATTGGCAACTGGAAGTGACATATTTTACACTGTGACAAACTACTCCTAGAAATTTTATGACATCAATGTCTTTTTTGTGGTCAGTCTAATCTAAAGACCTGTGTGATGTTTAGTTGTGAAGATCTTGAGTTTTTGTTAAAAGGCATGTCCATGTCGCCATGACGAAGTTCGATGTCTCGCCATGGGAATAAAAGATGTTATAACTCAGGCATAAAATGTCCGATCTTGCCCAAACTTCACATCTGTGATAAGGGTCCTGGCTTGAACACATCTGAAGGCCAATATTCCATTATAACGATAGCGCCACCTGCTGGCAACAGGAAGATTGGCACACATATGGAATAAACTTTGATATATTGCACTTATATTTATGAGTTTAAATGCATATTTCTCAACGTTCACCTTTTTACTAAAGCCACACGATGGCGGTGAGCCCAGGTGCGAGGGCCCGTTCATCGCTGCTTGCAGCTTTAATTATTATTATTATTCTTCTTCTCCAAAATGAATCGCATTTTTGAGGGCCTAAACATGCTCGAAAAGTCATGAAACTTTGCACACACCTCAGAACTGGCGAAAATTTACGTCTGATATGGGTTTCAGAAGTGGGTGTGGCAAAATGGCTCAACAGCGCCACCTATACACGTTCAACGGTGTGCGCCTCGAGCTACGTTTCATGTACATGTATGAAAATCGGTATACTCATGTAACTCTCCAACACCTACAAAAAAGTCTCTTGGAACCAAATCCGAAACCCAACAGGAAGTCGGTTATTACTAATATTATGAGCAAATTTTGTGTCATTTTTGTCATTTCCATGCGTTGTATTTTAACGAACTCCTCTTAGAGATTCATTCAGATCAACACCAAATTTGGTATGCCTAATCTGAAGGCCTTTGCGTTGTTAAATTGCAAAGCTTTTGAGTTTTCGTTAATGGGCGTGTCCGTGGCGGCCTGGCGAATTTCGATGATTCGCCATGAAACAGGAAGTTGCTATAACTCAGACATACAATGACCAATCTGCCCCAAACTTCACATGTTTGATGAGACTCCTGACCTGAACAGATTGACATGCCCATTTTCCTTTATAGTCATAGCGCCACCTATTGGCAACAGGAAGTGACATATTTTACACTGCGATGAACTACTCCTAGAAATTTATGACATCAGTGTATTTTTTGTGGTCAGTGTAATCTAAAGGCCTGTGAGATGTTAAGTTGTGAAGATCTTGAGTTTTCGTTAAAAGGCATGTCCATGGCGCCGTCACGAAGTTCGATGTCTCGCCATGGGAATAAAATATGTTATAACTCTGGCATAAAATGTCCGATCTTCCCCAAACTGCACATGTGTGATAAGAGTCCTGGCCTGAACACATCTGAAGGCCAAAATTCCATCAGGTGTGGCGAAATGGCTCGATAGCGCCACCTATAAACTTTCAACAGAGTGCGCCTCGAGCTATGTTTCACGTACATGTACAAAAATTGGTACACACATGTAACACACCAATACCTACAAAAAAGTCTCTTGGTACGAAATCCGAATCCCAACAGGAAGTCGGTTATTTAGAATTTTCTCTGCAAAATTTACGTTGTTTTTGCCATTTTCAGGGGTTGTACTTTAATAAACTCCTCCTAGAGATTTATTCAGATCAACACCAAACCTGTTCAGTGTAATCTTAAGCCCTTTGCGATGTTAAATTGCGGAGGTCTTTAGATTTCATTAAAGGGCGTGTCCATGGCGGCCTGACAAATTTCGATGTTTCGCCATGAAAAAGGAAGTTGCTGTAACTCAGACATACAATGTCCAATCTGCCCCAAACTTCACATGTTAGATAAAACTTCTGCCCTTAACAGATCTACATGCCCACATTCAGTTATAGTCATAGCGCCACCTATTGGCAACAGGAAGTGACATGTTTTACGCTGCGACAAACTACTCCTATAATTTTTTTTAGATTAACATATATTTTGTGGTCAGTCTAATCTAAAGGCCGGTGCAATGTTAACTTGTGGAGATCCTGAGTTTTTGTTGAAGGGCGTTTCCATGGCGCCATGACAAAATTTGATGTCTTGCCACAGCAAGAGAAGTTGTTGTAACTCAAGCATAAAATGATCAATCTTCCCCAAACTTCACATGTTTGATAAGAGTCCTGGCCTGAACACATCTGAAGGCCAATATTCCATTATAATGATAGCGCCACCTGCTGGCAACGGTAAGATTGGCACATATATGGGATATACTTTGATATATTCCACTTATATTTAGGACATTAAATGCATATTTCTCAACGTTCACCTTTTTACTAAAGCCACACGATGGCGGTGAGCCCGGGTGCGAGGGCCCGTTCATCGCTGCTTGCAGCTTTAATTAGGGCCCGAGCCAATGGGCGCAGGGCCCTATTGTTCCCCTAAGGATTATTCTTATTATTTTTATTTTTTATGAACCTTCCGGGGGTTTTTGGGGGCCTTAACATAGTCAAAAACTCTTGAAAATTGGCACACACATTGGAACCTGCGGCCATCAGGACGCCGCAGAGGCTGGGACCCGGGCGTGGCACAGGGGCTCTACAGCGCCCCCTAGAACACCGTCAGAAAATCCTGAACCATAGCTCACACATACTTGCATGTATTTATATGAAACTCAGTACACTTATAGGTCGCATAAAGCCGAACAACTTTTGCGCTCTATGTCATAGGCTCCGCCCAACAGGAAGTCAGCTATTCAGGGCTGTTTAAAAAAAGTATGCTCTGGAATTTGAAATACTCCTCTAAGGTTTTCCATCCGTTCGTCACAAAACTTGGTGAACATGATCTCAAGACATTGAGGATGAAAATTGCGAGGGGATTTTTGATATCTCGAACGGTTCACCTGTGGTGAGGCGTTAAAATTAGGGCAAAAAATTAGAAACAGGAAGTGCCTAGTTTCATCAAACTTCATTGGTTTGTTCATTGTAATATGTTACCTGCATATATGTAACTATAAGGTGTCAAAGTTACAAAATACATACACGATGACTTGTATATATTTTTTTATTCTGATAATAATTTTAAATTTATTTGATAATGACCTATGACAGACATTCTGTGACATGACCTGAATTTACACAATCTTGCTGATTTAACATTAAAACAGTTCAGCTCACAGATAAAGACTAAGCTGTAATGCAGGCAAACATATTTTACAAATGCTTATAGATCAATAAATTAGTTAAAAATGCTTTTTCACAAAGTGCATAATAATAATAGTTGATATTCTGATGACATTTTTTTCCAAGCACATTTTACCAAATTCAAATCACATGACTAATACACAATAATCACAATACTATAGATTTGGTATTTCATGATTTATGAGTGATATATATATATAATTGTCCTCGAAGGCTGGAAGTGAAAAGCTCATATTCAGGAGTGCTGAATTTTTAGGCATGTCTTCTTGTGATGCATTGGTCATAGAGCTCATTGTAGCGATGCTTCAGGTGTTGAAATAGATTTGTTATACATTATACAGGTTCACTGTTTGCAGAGTGTATACAGTATGTGTATGTGGTGCAGACGCAGCAGCGAGAGCATGTTATTGTAACGCAAAAACACATTAAAATAATGCGCGAGCATGCACAAAACACGTCCTCTGATACATGCTGCTTTTGCTCGGAGAACGTGCGCACACTTAAAATCCGTTTCCTCTGCTCAAACTGTGTCCTGTGCACTCACAACTCTCTCTATGCTCATGCACTAGATATTCATTCTTTTCACACCTTTCTACTTCTAACCTTTTCTGTTCACATCTTTTAACATGTGTAGTGTGAATGCTCTGATCCATTAACATGGGCTCTGAAAAAAATATGCATTACAGATAGAGCTTGTGAACCTGGCCTTGCATAGTCATATGAACAGTCTGTCCTGTTCTCGCGCTCCATTTAGGAATGCTTCATTCAGACTGGTTCAGATAGCAACACCAAACGTGCAGTGTGTAATACCTATCATGGCCACCACTAGATGGAGCTATAGGATTACTTTTAAATAATTGTTTTAGAAACTGTATACTGCATTTAAATCATTTATAAAAATCTTTCAAAGTAAAATAATATGTATTTTAAAAAGCTAATGAATTTTACTGGTAATATAGTTTTATATAATAATTTCAGAAATGTTTATAGATCAATAAAAGTATTTTTAAAAATGGTTATAGATCATGAAAAGTGTTTTGCAACAATTTATAATAAGCTCTCTTTGGTTTACATTAGTTAATGCATTAACTAACATGAACTAACAATTAACAATCTATTTTTCAGATCATTTATTAATCTTTTTTATGTTAGTTATTCCTATCATTAAAAATATTATTGTTTATGTTATTTCACAGTACATAAATTAATCTTAAAATAAAAATGTAATAAAAAAATATTATTAATAATGTGTTAAAATATTTTAACTAAGCTTTAATTAACATTTATATAAACACTTATATTGAAAGAGACTGATATGGAAGTAATTTTTACTTTTAAAAACCGCATGTAAGACACAGTTAACAAATGCAATGAACAGATAAAAGGACAGACCAACAAAGATATATAGTGCCCCCTATTGGCAACAGAAAGTGTCATATTTTATGCTGCGACAAACTAAACCTAGAATTTTTTAAAACTTTTTTGTGGTCAGTCTATCTTGAGTTTTTGTTAAAAGTCGTTTCCATGCCGCCATGACAAAACTGATGTCTCGCCATAGGAAGAGAAGTTGTTGTAACTCGGGCATAAAATATTCGATCTTCCCCAAACTTCAAATGTTCGATAAGAGTCTTGGCCTGAACACATCTGAAGGAAAATTTTCCATTATAATGATAGCGCCACCTGCTGGCAAAAGGAAGATTGGCACATATAAATGACTATAAATGGCATATTCCGCTTATATTTACGACTTTAAATGCATATTTCTCGCTGTTCACCTTTTTTACTAAAGCCGCTTGCTGGTGGTGAGCCCGGGGGCGAGGGCCCGATCATCGCTGCTTGCAGCTTTAATTAGGGCTCAAGCCCGAAGGGGCGAAGAGCCCTATTGTTCCCCTAAGGATTATTCTTATTATTATTATTATTTTTATTTTTTTTTAAACCTTCCGGGCATTTTTGGGGGCCTTAACATGCTCAAAAACTCTTGAAAATTGGCACACACATTGGAATCTGCGGCCATCAGGACGCCACAGAGACTGGGACCTGGGCGTGGCACAGAGGCTCTACAGCGCCCCCTGGAACACCGTCAGAAATCTTGAACCATAGCTCACACACGCTTGCATGTATTTATATGAAACTCAGTACACTTATAGATCTCATTGAGCTGAACAACTTTTGCGCTCTATGTCATAGGCTCCGCCCAACAGGAAGTCAGCTATTCAGGGCTGTTTAAAAAAAGCATGCTCTGGAATTTAATATACTTGTCATAGGTTTTTTACTTGATTCCTACGAAACTCGGTCAACATGATCTCAAGACATTGGGGATGAAAAATTGCGAGGGGATTTTTGATATCTCGAACGGTTTGCTCGTGGCGAGGCGTTGAAATTAGAGCAATAAATGAGAAACAGGAAATGCCTAATAACATCCACATACATTGCCTGAGTTTGATCAAACTTCATCGGTTTGTTCGCTGTATGATACCAATCGTATATATGTGACTATTAAGAGTCAACGTTATAGCGCCACCAACTGGCAGCAGGAAGTGTGTCATTTTCAAAATGCTTTGAATTCAGCATCTTAATTTTACTCGATTTGCTGCAAACTTCATCATAATAATGACAAAACAAGGCCGATGAAAATCTGTTGTGGGGATATTGATATCTAATATAGTGTTGCCATGGCAACGTGTCAAACTTGAATATTCTGTTATGGTGAGTTTGAGGCAGATAACAAGCTCAGATTAACATGAAAGTCAAAACACATATCGGTATTATTGATAGCTAGACAATGGCAAAAGCTTTTAAAAGGGCGTGAAGGAGGCACTCTATAGCGCCACCTTTTGTCAAAAGTGGGGGGGTTAGTTTTAGCTACAGACACCAAACTTGGTAAATAAATTGTTCTAATCAAGTCGGACAACTTTCTAATTCACAGTCATAAGCTACGATCAACAGGAAGTCGGCTATTTTGATTTGAATGTGTATTTTTGAGATTTTACAGTTGTGAATTAATGCAAACTCCTCACAGGGGAAGTACACTATACACGCCAAACTTTGTCAACATGAAGAAAAAATATTGAGGAACTTAAATTGCGAACGGATTTTGGTTAGCTTGAACGGTTTTGTCGTGGTGATTTTTTGAAATGACAGTAAAAAGGGAAACATTAATTGTCTTGTATGTTTAAATTGCAGCTTCCAAACACTTCAAAGCATTTTTTCATACAAAGATCAAATCATTCTGAGGAAATATGCATAGTTTCTTGACTTTACAACACTGTATGGATAACAGAAAATTAAAAAACTGTCAGACTTCTCAACTGACATGATCTCACTCTGGCCACTCTGTCTGTGTGAGGAAAGGGAGGGGGAGAGGGAGGGGGAGTGTGAGGGGGTTGGTGACTGTGAATAGCCGCATTTCCACTGTCGGGCCAGTGCGAGCCAGGGCTTAAAGCGGGCCGGGCGGGACTCATAGCCTCGGGCCAGTAGCACCGAGGCCAGAGTAGCGCAGGGTTTCCACAGGGGAGCTTGAAGCTCCGCTGCTCGTCACTAAAACACGCCCTTTACACGCCTCTCAGAACAACGTCATGCAACCTCATTATTTCACTAACAAAGAGAAGTTAACAGAAAACTAAGAAATAAGTCACTGGAACATGTGCGATCACAAAACGAACATGATAAAAGCGGCCGTTTGTTTGCATGCTTTGTTATTCAAATTCAAAAGCATGGATGTTTTAACTATAGAATAAGTGATAAATTGATCATAATGATTTAATTTATCAAGACTCAAAATTAATCGCACATAAATACACTTTATATTTTATTTATTTATTTGTAACGCTTATGAAAATAGCCTGCTTATTCAGTAGAGTCTGTTTCTGTTTATTTGTAGTCACAGTGGCCTATACGTCACATTAAGAATGAATGATATCTTTATTTTTATAAAGGATCCCGAACAAAAACATTATTATATTTTTATAATAGGCAACATGAGCTAAACTCTCGAGACGAGGCTTGTGATAGATAATATAAGTTAATACACGATTGTGATAGAGAATAAGAAGCTGACGTCTGATTTCTCCAAGCGGTCATATTTACCATGGTAATGTTAATGTTTATCGTGCATAGTCTTTTACATCGCTTATAAATATTTCTGCCTTGTTTAGTGATTGTAATCCACATCGGATCAAGTTATTTCAAACACTCGCTGCTGACTAAGAGTGAGTTTTGAGCTCAACTGATTTTAAAAAGTCTTTAATGCTGGTGTTAAAGTTGTTTTCTTTCTGAAATGATCCGCGCTGACGCTCTCCAGACACGGAGAAACTCCGCCTTTGTTCGTAACCCCTCGTCTAGCCCCAGCTGGCCCGCTTTGGCCCAAGGATTTCGTCGGGCCGAAAAAACCTGGCCGTTGGCCCCAAGGAAGCCCAGGCGAGGCACGATCAAGCCCCGGAAGTGACAGTGGAAACGCGGCTGGCCCTGGCACGCACTAGCACGCCCGGTCCTAGCTCCATAGTGGAAACACGGCTAGTGATTGGTGACTGACAGTGTGTGTGGATTGTAGGGAGGGGCTGTCTGGCAGAGAGAGAGAGAGAGAGAAAGAGAGAGAGACCTAATCATCCCTTTAATAATCAGGAAAAAAATCTGTATTTTAAATTGTTATTGTTTTTGTTGTTGCTAATGGTGGTGTTTTTTCCTTTCATTGCAGGTTAAGAAATCTCTTAGGCCTTATCCTTTTCTGACGGATTTAGGGATTTAAAAACATCCTAAGAATCCTTATTTGTGCTGCAAATAATAATTTCAAACTCATTTGATGCTGACCTATGACAACCTGTGATGTGACATGACATTTATTAATCTCATGGATGTAACAGTAAAACTCTTCAACTGACAGATAAAGCTGTAATGCAAGCAAAACTATTTCACAAATGCTTATAGGTCATTAAAATCATTACAAAACACTAATAAATTATTTAAGGATTTGGTAACACTGTAAAATAATGTCTAATTTGTTAACATTAGTAAATGCATTGGTAACACTTTATAATAACTGCACTCATTAGCTAAGCATTAGTAAATAGTTCATGATTATAAAGCCTTTTCCCTTAATAATAGTCATTAATAAGCAGTAATACATCTATAAATAAATTGTTCTTGGTTTAAAAGCACATATATTACAAAATAGATTAAAGTCTCAGTTGTCTTATTAAATAAATGAATAAACAAAACCCAGTTTGATTCAGAATTCAGAAATATGTATTTCAAGATGCAATAAAAGTAAACTGTACACTTGAATAGCTTTTGAGCGATTCTTGAAGGATTAGCATCACCTTCTCTTGTACGATGGTTTGAGGAATATATCTTCCAGATAGTACTGGCGCTCCCTATATGCAGAGTATGCAGTCTTCGTAGGGCACCAACTCCCAGAGGGGGCACCATCCCAGTTGCTCAAAAAAAAAAAAAAAACATGCGCCATTCTCCCATCTGTGCTCGCGACCGCTCACACCTCATGTTTGCGACTGAATGTTCGTAATTGATGGATAGACATCTATGCCTGGGTATAGGACATCAGCAATCCGGCACAGAGAAAAGAAAACTAAAGAAAAAAAAAACAGGCATAAAGTTGTCTTGACATTGGACATTCGAGAGTCTCAAATTTAGGGCCGGTCTCTAAAGTTACATGTGATATTGTTATACACTTTTCTAACGTCAGTAGCATTTGCAGAGAATGACTTACAGTCATAAAAACAACTGTAATTTTTCATCTAGGTGACAGCTATAATGCACAATTAATTTGAATGTTTGATATTTATTACAACAAACTGTAAGTCATATGTAAATTATGCTACTTTTTCACATGGGCTCATATGCAAATTTGAAGCTCAATAGCATTTGAGAAGAAATACTTGCAGTCACGAAACAATTGTAATGTGTTCATATAGGTGTCAGCTACAATGCACACCTTATAAATTTTTTATGAATATAAAAATAAAGTGTTACTAAAGTTATATATATATATATATTGTTCTGTGTATGTGATTTCAAAGTCTAGATTGGTCGGATTAACCCTTTAACTGCCGCATCCCTTAAAACTTGATTGTCAGAGGGTTACTGTAAATGCTTATGCCCGCTGGGCACAGTTTTCCCGATGCCACCGGGGTGGCGTTGCACTGATGGCTTGAGCCCGACATCGCTGCTTGCAGCTATATTTATTATTATTTTTATTTTTTATTAAACCTTCCGGGGTGTTTTGGGGGCCTTAACATGCTCAAAAACTCTTGAAAATTGGCACACACATTGGAATCTGCGGCCATCAGGACGCCGCAGAGGCTGAGACCCGGGCGTGGCACAGGGGCTCTACAGCGCCCCCTGGAAGACAGTCAGAATTCTTGAACCATAGCTCACACACACTTGCATGTATTTATATCAAACTCGGTACACTTATAGATCTCATTGAGCCGAACAACTTTCACACTTTATGTCATAGGCTCCGCCCAACAGGAAGTCAGCTATTCAGGGCTGTTTAAAAAAAGCATGCTCTGGAATTTGAAATACTCCTCTGAGGTTTTCAACCCGTTCGCCACGAAACTCGGTGAACATGATCTCAAGACATTGAGGATGAAAAATTGCGAGGGGATTTTTGATATCTCGAACGGTTTGCCCGTGGCGAGGCATGGAACTTATGGCGAGAAATGAGAAACAGGAAATGTCTAATAACATCCACATACATTTCCTGAATTTGATCAAACTTCATGGGTTTGTTCGTTGTATGATACCGATTGTATATATGTGGCTATTAAGAGTCAACGTTATAGCGCCACCAACTGGCAGCAGGAAGTGTGTCATTTTCCAAATGCTTTGAATTCAGCATCTTATTTTTACTCGATTTACTTAAAACTTCATCAGAATAATGACAAAACACGGCCGATGTAAATCTGTTGTGGGGATATTGATATCTGATATAGTGTTGCCATGGCAACGTGTCAAACTTGAATGTTCTGTTATGGTGAGTTTGAGGCATACAACAAGCTCAGATTTACATGAAACTCAAAACACATATCAGTATTAGTGATAGCTAGATAATGGCAAAAGCTTTTAAAAGGGCGTGAAGGAGGCACTCTATAGCGCCACCTTTTGTCAAAAGTGGGGGGGTTAGTTTTAGCTACAGACACCAAACTTGGTACATAAATTGTTCTTTTCAAGACGGACAACTTTCTAATTCACAGTCATCAGCTACGATCAACAGGAAGTCGGCTATTTTGATTTGAATGTGTATTTTTGAGATTTTACAGTTGTGAATTAATGAATACTCCTCACAGGGGAAGTACACTATACACACCAAACGTTGTCTACATGAAGAAAAAACATTGAGGAACTTAAATTGCGAACAGATTTTGGTTAGCTTGAACGGTTTTGTCGTGGTGATTTTTTGAAATGACAGTAAAAAGTGAAACATTAATCGTCTTGTATTTTTAAATTGCAGCTTCCAAACCTTTAAAAAACATTTTTAATTTAGAAAACCAGTGATTCTGAGGAAATATGCATAGTTTCATGACTTTACAGCACTGTATGATTAAAAGAAAATTAGAAAACTGTCAGACATCTGATCTCACTCTGTCACTCTGTGTGCTGACTCTGTGTGTGTGTGTGAGGTGTGAGTGGGGGAGGGGTGTGAGCTGAGTGGCAGACAGACAGAGAGAGAGAGAGAGAGAGAGAGAGAGAGACTTAAACATCTCTTTAATCACCAGAAAAAAAACTGTATTTTAAATAGTTATTTTTTTGTTGTTGTTGCTAATTGTGCTGTTATCAATTACATCTTAAGAAATATCTTAGGCCTTATCCTTTTCTGACAGTTTCAGGGATTAAAAAAAATCCTAAAAAACCTTATTTGTGCTGCAAATAATAATTTCAAACTCATTTGATACTGACCTCTGTCACCGCTGTGACATGACATTATTTGAATTTACATAATCTCAAGGATGTAACAGTAAAACTGTTCAGCTCACAGATGAAGACTAAGCTTTAATGCAAGCAGAACTATTCACAAATGCTTATAGGTTAATGAAATCATAACAAAACACTTTTAAATTATTTAAGGGATTTGGTAACACTTTAAAATAATGTCTCAATTGTTAACATTAGTAAATGCATTGGTAACACTTCATAATAGCTGCAATTCTTAGCTAAGCATTAGTAAATAGTCAGTTCATGCTTTAATATAGCCTTCTCCCAAAATTAATATTTTAGTAAGCATTTTATAAATACAGCTATAATTAAATTGTTCATGGTTTATATGCACATTTATTTTGAGGAGATTAAAGGCTGTAATCTCCCTAAAAAAAATGTAAAATAAAAAATAAAATAAATAAAATAAACAAACACAGAACTCATAAATATTTATTTCAAGATGCAATAAAAGAAAAGCTGTACACTTGAATTTATTACATATATATATATATATATAATATATATATATATATATATATATATATATAATATATATATATATATATAAATATATATATATATATATACACACCACAATTGCATAAGTTTATATTTTAAAAATGTTTAGCAATGTGTACAGCTAATAATAATAATAATGCATTTTATTTAGTTTTTAGCTACAGACACCAAACTCGGTACTTAAATTGTTCTTATCAAGACGGACAACTTTCTAATTCACAGTCATTAAGCTACGATCAACAGGAAGTCAGCTATTTTGATTTGAATGTGTATTTTTGAGATTTACAGTTGTGAATTAATGCATACTCCTCACATGGGAAGTACACTATACACACCAAACTTGACTACATGAAGAAACAACATCGAGGAACTTAAATGCGAACGGATTTTGGTTAGCTTGAACGGTTTTGACGTGGTGATTTTTTGAAATGACAGTAAGAAGGGAAACATTAATTGTATTGTATGTCTAAATTGCAGCTTCCAAACACTTCAAGGCATGTTTTCATACAGAGATCAAATCATTATGAGGAAATATGCATAGTTTCATGACTTTACAACACTGTATGGATAAAAGAAAAAAAAAACTGTCAGACTTCTCAACTGACATGATCTCACTCTGGCACTCCGTCTGTGTGAGGAAAGGAGGGGGAGAGGGAGGGGGAGTGTGAGTGTGAGGTTGGGTTGGGGACTGTGAATCTTTGGTGACTGACAGTGTGTGTGGATTGTAGGAGGGGCTGTCTG